>NW_026858562.1:0-33110 GCF_026571515.1 Ruditapes philippinarum
GGGGTTAAATGGATCACCTACAACACAGACGACGAAAATTAAAAGCAATACAATCCTAAAAATCTTTAAAGGAGCTCCACTGAAGCCAAAAACCATAAAAACGTTTAAAAAAATAAATGAAATGCATCAATCAGCTGGGACACTTAAACAGAAAGATATGCAAAAGATAATAAAGAAATACATGTACACTGAAAATGAAATGAAAATCGCATTTTCTTAGCACAATATGATTGGAAAGCGTTGAAACGCTTTTCAATTTAGGGTCAGTAGAATAATAATTCTATAACTTAGTAAGTTATAGATATATTCGAAACTTCATTTGAGGATACTTTACAGTAAGAAGAAATAAAGTTGACAAAAATGACAAATCTCCATATTAAAATGGAATTTCTGTATGTTAATTATGCCTAGTGTTCAGTTGCTTTCCAGGCTATTAAACAAAATATTTAAAAAAAAGTATCAGCTTGAATTTTCATGGTATACCAGCTATGTACTTTTGGGACCATCATGTCTATTTGAATGTCAGTGTGAACAAATGATCTTATATTTGTTTCTTTGTCTGGGGATTTGGCAGTCTGTGACTGCCTTGTTATGCTAGATAATATTTGTAAAGCTTTTGCCATTCTATCCTCAAGCATAATGCTACCAAATTATTACTATTAGGTCACAAGTAGCTCTTAGCATAATACCAAGGTCACATCAAAATAAATAACCATCATTGCTACTGCCCCTGTCATCGAAGGCTAAATTCTTGAACAAAGAAGATATCAATGAGCAATTGATAAATCGGTACAAATCTCTTATAAAATATTGACAACATACGCTTAGTGCCTAATTACCCAGAGTAGAATTATACGGTATCTCTTAAACAGGGGAAACAACATTAAGTCATTAGGACATGTAGGAAGAGGCTGTGAAATCCTAGACATTTAAAATTTTAAGCTTTAAAATTTTATAATTTGTATTTTTTTTTTTTTTTGCTTTCGGCATGAAAGCCAAGTAATCAACAGTTACTTTCACCTTTTTAACAGCATAATCGTAAATGTTCAGATATTTATGATTTTCAAAGGAAAACTCCTCGGTTAAACTTGCAAAACACAAAAGTAATCGAAAGTCGCAGCTTAAACTTTAAATAATTAAAAGTTGTTAACCGGAACACGGGAAACATGCGATTTTATTGAAATTTGGAAACAAAGTGATCTCTCGGAAGCTTTTATCACAACAAAATTACATGGAAATTGCAGACTCGGTTTGATTTAGTCTGTACATGAGGAATAATGAATTAATGCAATGACCTTCACACACCCTAGCATAGGTTTGAGCGGTACTCAATTCTCAATACTTTATAGTGCTGACGTCAATGATCCCGAAGGAACAAAAAACAATATAACATCAATGAAATGAAGTACGGGGCAGCTTTTTACAGCTTTTCTGTTTTTTTTTGTTGATGTTCAAATGACACAAAGGCGGAGTTTCTCATTCAAACAGAGTTTTTACTTTCGATTTCGCAAAAAGAAGGCTGCAGACAGTGTCACTTATTAAATTTATTTTGGTTGCTGGACATCAAAGTAAGAATGGGAGTTGACATGAAACCCTTTTTATGAACGGAATGAACTATTTCTTTGCGGAAGGCTGTTTTATATTTAGTTTAAATGCTCATTCTTTAACTTCACTCTTTGAACGGAGCTCTTTAAATACAATATGCATATACATAAATATATACACTTTACAAATTCAAACAGCATGTAAAAGATCTTTTCAAGATTTAAAAAATTTAAACGATACTGTTTACTAGTTGATGTACTAACATAAACAATAAGTTTACACATTTAAGGTAGTACACCCCTAATGGTCGCTATAAGGAACTGTAAAATTGACAACATAGGACAGTTATATGCCTTAAATGTCACCTGTTTGCAAAATTTAAACAAAATTTAACGTGTGGTTTATGAGTTATGGACATATTTCTTCACTTAAACTTTGCCATTAAAAGGGTGTTTTTCAGAAATGAGGAAACTCTAAATAATCTATAATATCATCATTATGAAAAATGTTTTCCTATTGCTCATTGTTAAGAAACAAATAATGACATTTAGGTAACAAATTAAACAAGCAAAATGATTGTTTTTAAACGAAATGTTTTTGATATGTATAAAAATGTAACCCTACCCCACCAACTTTTAACACTTATTTCACCATTTCCATGTGTAAAAAGCCTTATTTAAAATATTCCTAAAATTTTGCACAATGAGGGGCTGTTTTCAAAGTTTGCCTAAATTTTCTTAAATGTATATTGGTTGGTCTTGCAAAATATAAAATACTTTTACCGTGTAGTTTTTATTTAATTAACCTTTGAAAATATATGGTATCATATTTGCTATTAAATTTGGCATTATTTAGTAAAAAATACCTACAAAAATTATATTATTAAAATGAAACACTTTTTTCTTCCATTAGGGATCTGGGAGATTAATAAAATATGTTAAAAAGAAAAAAAGAAAGAAAAAAAGTTACCTCTTCTGGGGTTCGAACCCACGCCCCTCAGTTTCAATACACTTTCCAGTGATTCTAGCCTATTTCAAAGTGGAGATAGTGCATTAGGGGTGTACTACCTTAAATAGGTTTTTAAAGCGTTAACCTAGATTTGTATCTATCAGTATATTTTTCAATGCCTTTCATGCCTCAGAAATCGTGTTAATTTTAGTTCTCATTTTTTGTTACCTTGTTACAGTTTCCAAAAAACATTTATTAGCCATATTCATGACAAATATTTTGCTATTTTTTTTTTGCTCTGTTGGCAACAAGTATAATTAAAGTGAATGAGTATTTTGTATGGAAGTCAAATTACTACATTGTACTTTGTTTCCATTTTGCAACTTTCAGTGCTATTTTTCAGTTGTTAAAGATATTACATGTTCTTAACCCATTATTACAATTATAATTGAATATAATTAAACGCATGTTTGATTTTGTAAAAGCATTACAAAAATATGAAAGTCTGAGGCATAAAGTGCCTTTGAATAAATTAGAATAATATCAAGTTCTTTGCTACCTAAATCGATGCATTTTCCTTCTTCAGTGCGCCAGAAGTATCTTTTGCCGGTGCTAGGGGGCGTGAGGGATGTTGCACTTATTCAGTATCCCTCATGTACAGACTCGATCAAACCGAGTCTGTAATGTTGTTGTGATTAATGCTTCCCAGGGATCACTTTTTTTCCAGATTTTTTTTTGTGTTCCTTATCACTACTTATTTGAACCATCAAGTTTAAACAATGGTTAAGATGTATATAGAAAATATCTGCCTCCCTGTGCTAGTTACGATGTCATTTTTGCAAATGCAGGTATATTATATGTAATTGACTGTTTTTGAAAAAATGAATTACATAATTAGCATCAGCTTCAAACAATCAAATTCATGTACCTGATACATTAATATACGTTAATATTTTTATATCATTCAATTGCCCATGAGAAGTTTGTAATATATCGTACATGTAGTTAAAGCTTGATAATACTGCTTGGCTTAATGTTCTTAATCATTTATCTCAGAATAATCTGGTGTTCAGATACATTTATGTATTGTTTGATTAATTATATCTGATCTATTTATACTAAACATGCAGATAACTACAGATGAATTAGGATAATCATAACGTGACGCGGCGTGTGATGTAACTTTTATATTACACGTCAGGGAACGTTCAATTTTATGCATGGTTAAATCAAGTACTTTATGAAAAATGCAACATTCCTTGTATAACTGCCGAACTGATGGGACTCTTCTGCACAATAGGCAAAAATTCAATATTTTTTTCAGATTTCCTGTGAAATATACAGTGATGAACAAAATAAATAGTAGGATTTTCAATTGTCACTTCCGTGGAGACAGCCAAAAACTTGTTTACTTTAGGCGTTATCCGAAACTCGGCAAAGAGGGTTTTTTCCCAGCTAATCTGTAGGTACAAACTAACTTTTACCGGTATAGCTTCTCGGTGGACTACCCGTCACAATAGATTAATCAACTTGTAAGGCTTATTTTTGAAGTTGTAACTGTAAAAAGTTGTTTGTTCCCTAAGGATTAGCTGGGAAACCCCAAATATTTTTAATTACGTAGTAAGTCTATTGGCCGCGTGTGATCGTTTCAGATATAGCCCGCGGTCAAGAACTGACCTAAGTGGGAAAATCGTGATCGCAGGGCGTTATCGGTAAAATATTCAAATGACCTTTGATGCAATTTAACTAATTAGCCAATTGTTACAGTGAAATTATTTTTCGATGAAAAAGTTCATATCCCCAACAAAGTTGCAAATGCAGCTTGTATCTCTTGTATATATATATATATATATATATATATACCCACGCATTACCAGCACGGGTTCGTAAAATGCATTCACACGTGTAAACTGTATAGAATAACCTCTGTTTATCAAAGTTATTGTAGAAATACCTTCGGAATTATTGATGACAGCACTATTAAGTGTTGAGAATTGAGTACCGCTCATTGAGTCTGCAATTCTCTAGTAATTTTGGCGTGATTAATGCTTCCGAGGGATCACTTTGTTTCCAGATTTTCTAATACAGTCGAGACTGCCTTAGCGACCCCCTGATTTCAACCACTCCCTGTCTTATCCGACCTTGTTTCAGTCCTCCCAACGTATTTTCCTATATAAATGGTCTGAATTATACGACTCCCTGTCATATGTGACAAGCGACCTTAATTGTCTTGTCCCACTGCATTGCTTTGTCTGATTTAAACGACTTTCTCACCTTTTAATTTTCCGTTAATAAGATAAATAATACCTGTTTTAACACCCAGAGAGACAAAATAATTAAGTCCAATTATAATCCAGTAGTCAGTACTCTTCAAACAAATTCTACACACCTCTGATTACATGTTTATATGCAGGTGTTAAGTGACGTAGCGTCTGGAGTGTCCGTAGCTGTCTGATGCAATCGATGTGTGTTAACAAATTGAGGTCACAGGTGTAATGAACTGATGACTTGTGTTAAAAAAATTATGGAGTGCCAACGGAAGATTTTTTTAGGCAGAATTTTTTTTATTTTACCTTTCTATGGCTGCGTGGATAATACGGAAAAATGTTGATACCAGACTAATATGGATATGTTTTTAAAAGAATGATATTTATTTTAAGGATTTGAATGCATCAAATTCAAGTTTATTTGATACCATAATGATTCAATATAAATCTAATACAAAAAATAAAATTAAATTTCATATGATATACATGCGATTATATTTGCTTTACAGGGATTCTTATTTTATTCACATCAAATATTTAAAGTACCTATGTGTATTTGCAATTGGTTAGATATTATTCCTTTACACAGTTAGACAGTATATATGTTAAGTCACAATGATATATAGACAGACAGATGGTATTTAAATTTTAATTTTCTATGAGACTGTATTAAGAGACTCCCTGCCATATGTGACCTTTTTCTCAAGATCCCTTGGAAAGTCACATATGACAGTCTCGACTGTATATGAACGGGTCATTACCCAAGTTTAACTACAAACTAAAAAATAAAATTAAAACCTGTTACATTGCAGGAAATTACTAACATTTCAATATTTACATTGGCTCATTATGCAGGTGTGTTTATGTTGCGAATAATTTCACTTGCTGATGAAAAAAAAACGCTATTCGTCGCGGCTATACGCCGTCATTATCCGGATTATTAGTATTCATTAACCAATGAGATCGACAGTCACTAATAGAAGTTGGGTTTACGCATAAAACATACGGGCAATTTTAAAAAATGAAAGCGGAGGATTGAAATGATCAAAACAAACAAAAAATGCTACAATAATTTGTACCAAAAGTTAATGATTGCATTATTGATGGTGGTGGATGATTGATATTTAACCGATTACATGATTAGAATTTCTTACATGAGCATAAGTTTGAATTAGATATCGTTTTACACGTGCAATTTTACAAACCGAAATTTTACGAACGTTTGTAAAAATGGAGCACATGAAATATTGTCAATGTATAAAAGTAAATCATTTCTTTTTAAATCATAGATTTCAAAAATGTTCAACAATCAAAGGAAAGGAAAACAAAGCAGTTGTATACTGTATTCGTTTTTCTTTTTTATGAATTTAGCAATTTTGAGTTGTATTCCTTGTTATATAATATATATTGTGGAAAAAAATGACAGAATCCCCATGTGGTTTTTCAGTACGATTTGATTCAACTCGAATAATAATTAAAGACATTGAACTAAGGTCAGTCGGCAACAATAAGAATTGCCTGTCACCTGCAACATGTCAAAAATTGATAAGTTGACTATAAATTATAAGTAGCAAATCTGCAGACAGAACATAAAACAAATTATTGAATATATATTAAAAAAAGAAAATAAATGACCACATGAGCAATATTATTTTCATCGAAAATAATATTGTATGCTAAGATAACGTTAACTTTATAGTTTAATAAAAGAGTCTGTGTCAAACTCCGAACTTCAGAAATATTGTAAGCAGATTTTATGTCGTAGACGCTACGGGAATAACGTTTGGAACATATTAATAATATGATGACAAATTATGCTGTGAGCATGTTCCTAAATTAAAAAAAAAAAAAACGTTGTTGAAGTTTTAAAAATTATTTTAATTAACGCTTTGTGTGGCGTTGTTTAATGCGCCATGACGTTGCACCTTTATATAAATCCGAGTCATTCATTTGATATATTAATATTATTTTCATAACATTTTCGGAGAATACGTAGCCGATATCAATTTTGAATCTTAAAATTTTCATGTGATAGATAAATATTACGTATTTTCTGATCAACCTCGTATTTGTGGCACTTATTTATCTTAAATGTATTACCTTTAAAAGAACAGTTTAATGAAGAACCACCATAAAGCTGCCGTCAAGTCGTTTAATCCATCGTTGTCTTCCATTTTATTTTGTAATGTTGTTATCTTCACTTCAATTCAATTAATTTCACGATTTTGAATTTACTTTATTTAAGATTTCGTATCTTTGAAATAGATTATTATCTCTAACTCCTAATTCCTTTCATTCTTCTTCTATTTTTCCCCCTTTTGCTGTTAGGACACATAAAATTCGCACAGTTTCATTTCCAAATAAAACAATGCATATTCCGTTATTCAAACACACACAATGTTTCACAAACCTTCTATCCCCTTTCCGTTTAACATGAAAATAGACATACTTTAACCAATACAAGTAGTATATGCGCCTCTTTGGCGTCACGACTGCGCATGCGCGACGCCATATTGGATTCTATAGTTAGAATGACATTATCGGTCTATTTTTAGAATGTTATCATCCGTCTATTTTAGAAATCTATTTTTAATATCCCGGAAGTATACGGAGCTGACTCGTATACACGATCTAGGGCTTGAATCGCGGACAATGAAGGTCAGGTCCTCGGCCCTAGACGGAGAGATAAATATCATCATTTAAAATAGAAATATCTGTAAATAAATACGTGCTTAACATTTTAATTAATAAAAGCAAATAAAGTAGAATTAAAAAAATACAAATAGCTTATGTTTTTTAATATGGTCAAAATAAATAATATACATTGAATAAAAATAGTACTTGTTTACTCCTCGGCGGTCCGAAACCAAATTACACAAATCATCAGTGTATTATTTCTAAATGCTCTAATCACGAGTGTATCAAACGTGATCAAGTCACAATGCCTGGCGTATGTTTATTTATGGACGGATGTGCGGACAATGGTCCATTCAACTGTCAAAGTTAATCCCCTTAAAGTCGCCACAATGTCTGGCGTGTGTTTATTTAGGGAAGGATATACGGACAATGGCTTATAAAATTTTAAAGTTAATCCCTATAAAGTAGCCACTCGGTCTGGCGTATGTTTATTTAGGGACAGATATGCGGACAATGCTCCATTCAACTGTCAACGTTTATCCCTCTAAAGTAAAAGCGGGTAAGCAATAAGCTATTGAAGTGTCAGTTTACCACTGGGGCATTACTTTAAACTCATTTTGGAAAAGAAATGCCAACATGTTTTTAAAACTGATCATCATGAATGTGCAAAATTATAAAAAAAACTATTATCAATGGTAACTAAAACCGAGCGAAAATACAACAGAAAAAAGTGTTTTTCGTCTTTTTTTGCAACATTTTACAATATACATTTTGATTTTTTTCACATCAAATGATAGACCTGCCAGAATGCTTCGAAATAAACCCTAGGTTCTCGATTCGATTTTCAGCCGTTCTCGAGTTATGGCCCTTTAGCAGTTTTTAAACCAAATTTTTAAAGTACATAAAACCCTTATATTTATATACCATTTGAAAGATCTCTGCGAGTAGATACAGAAAATGTATTATTATATGGATCTGTCTCATACCGTTTCTGAGCTAGGAGAGTTTGAATATGGCACACAATATCACTCATGCGTAAAATGACAATTCTCCGCTTATTTCTGGACATAACATGGGCATGTTGCATATCAAACGAAAGGTCTTAACAAATGCTACAAGCTCAAACTAACAAACAGCAGATGAAATCACTCATGCGTAAAAATCATTAAAATAACTAAAATAAGCTTACTCCCAGTCTTTACTCCTTGCTATCTAAATCGGAAATGAATGAATCGGTACGGTTAATCGTAATAAATGGAGTAAAAGAAGCGTTCTGATTGGTCACTGATTAGCAGTATTCTGATTGACTCGAAAGCAGGCTGGCCAACCGATCCTTGCAATGTGTAAGACCGAGTGGCTACTTTAAAGGGATTAACTTTAACATTTTAAATGGGCCATTGTCTGCATATCCTACCCAAAATTAACACACGCCAGACATTGTGGCGACTTTAAGGGGATTAACTTTGACAGTTGAATGGACCATTGTCCGCACATCCGTCCCTAAATAAACATAAGCCAGACACTGTGACTATGATAACGTTTGATACACACGTGATCAGAGCATTTAGAAATAATACACTGATGATTGTGTCAATTGGTTTCGGACCGACAAGGAGTAAACAAGTACTATTTTTATTCAATGTGTATTATTTATTTTGACCATATTAAAAACATAAGCTATTTGTATTTTTTTAAAATTCTGGTTTATTTTCTTTTACTAATCAAAATGTTAAGCAGGTATTTATTTACAGATATTTCTTTTACAAATGATGATATTTATCTCTCCGTCTAAGGCCGAGGACCTGACCTTCAATGTCCGCGATTCAAGCCCTAGATCGTGTTTATGAGTCAGCTCCGTATACTTCCGGGAGATTAAAAATAGATTTCTAAAATAGACGGATGATAACATTCTTAAAATTGAACGATAATGTCATTCTAACTATAGAATCCAATATGACGTCGTGCATGCGCAGTCGTGACGCCAAAGAGGCGCATATACTACTAGTACATAGAATTCTTTATCCCACTTCACGGTTAATTGATTTTCAAATTAATACACCGAACGGAAACTTCGTCTCTGTTACAACTACATCTTACAATTTAAACATGAAAATACATAGTAAGTAAATGCTAGGGTTTGTTTAGCTATTTTTTCCATTATAATGCGTGAAAAACGGTTATATAAATAAATAATTAAATAGATTATATTATATTAATCTATATATATGAATTAGATAAAAATATTTATATATTCATCATGTTTTATTAACCGACTATATATGAATTGTTTATACTTTAGATTAAGTTACAATAACAGGTGTTTGACGCGTGGCTATTGCTTACACTTTACCCAAAACTCTCCAGAATCATCCAAACATCATAAGTATTTAAAATCCGGAAACTTCTGAAAACCGAACATTTTTCAGGGTCCCAAAATTTCTTCTGCTGTTTTCTATGTAATTAATACCTCTCAATTACGGAACTTCTAAATATTGAATTCCGAACGATTTTTGAGTAAAATTTGGGTTTTTTCCATTCAAATTTACTTCCAAAATCCGGAAATTGAAAAAGATGTAAAGGAATATTATCCCTGTGTTTGTAAAACATTCAAAATGTCATTATCTTCAGTCAGCCAGTCAGTTTTAAATTTATTTATACTCGGCGCCGGAACAACCATATGTACGAGATTATAGCATCCTTGCCGGTCCACTTTGGTAGTCATCGGGGACGTCTTTGTCAAGCTGAATCTTCCTGATATCCCATTCTTCGTTCGTTGGTGGTAGAGGAGACGACAATACTGTCAAGGCATCATGTTCCTGACTGACGATAACAAAAACGGCTCTCATTAGCGCCAACCTTCCAGAGTTAGTCACGACAGGTTAACCAATCACCTCTGGTACTTAAGATGACTTGACCTTGACCTGCCGTGCGCCTTCACCGCGACGTGCACGCCTCTGGAGGGATTTGGAGAAGTCATTATCTTCCAATTAGTGGTAACTATTTATCTTGACATCTATTAGAATCACAACCTGTCAAGCATGTCAAACACTTGATTAAAGTGTGAAAATTAAGAAATTGAGTACACTGTGAAGAAAATATTAAAGGTAAATAGCAGGTACATCATGAAATATACTAAAGGAAAAATTGTTGGATAATTAATTAACATAATGCTTTTATCATATTCAGTTATACGTGATAATAAAATTTAAAACAGCTATCAACTTTTCAAGTCCTATAATTTTGCCGTTTTATGAATTTAATCAGCTTCATATATTTTTCATTATGTCTTATTTAAACAATTGATGTTTAATGTTTCTACTTGTTCAGATAAGTCCGAACTTATGAATTCTAAAAACTTCCAAATTCCGATCTTTTGGCTAGTCTCACAGGTGTTCGGTTTTCAGAAGTTACACTGTATATGAAAATAACTTTTTTATGACTCTAAAAAATAAAAGGTATTTTACTCTTCTTTTCATGTTGTACGAAAAATCACTGGCATCTTCATTTTTAGCGCATGTATTCATCAAATTTTCACCGATCTGAACAATCTTGGTAAGGAAACAACACTGACGCCTTCGCTCTTTATACGTAGCAAGTAATCAAGCCCAAACTGCTAAAAAATGAAACTCGATTGCACTGTTTTGGTACAACTCTCACGAGAAAAACACACTAAATTCATAATGATGCACGTTGCGAAAAACAGATGAAATAAATTTAAACCCCACACTTAAATTCTCTATAAATTTATTTTACATAGCGAAACGAGCCTGTTTTCTAGGCGATATGTTGTCAATCGCCCAGCAGCAGCCATGCCAGTCTAATCCTGTAGATGATTTGGGCCACTGTTGGATTTTCATCAAAATCTTGATAATTTGTACTGCACTTGTCTTCAACGCTAAATGATATATCATGCAATTCAGAATTTTCTAAGATATTAGTGCTTATTTCCTCAAACAAATTACTTCCATATTTATTCATGTTTTCATCACCTTGAAGTTATGGACATTTTTCAGTAGTATCTGGAAGAACTGGAAAAGATCATCCTGTATATTGGTAAGTGATCAATTCAGTCACTGCTTTCTATTAGCATCTAATAGGGACTCTGGCCTTGTAGTAGTAGCTAATAAATAGTATTCTTCAACTTGTATAGAATCTAGCACATCCACTGCTTGCAAGGACTCATTATATACCGCTTGGCCGCTTTCATTTACTTTGTACATATAGCTCTTTTTTCTTTTGCATGTATTTATATTGTACTTTAGCTATACAATAGCCATATAATACCTTATACGTGCTTCAGAAGCGTTTTGTAATATTTTTCTCAGAATTTATTCTTTTTCCTGTAGGAAACAATTCAGCTATTTTTTCAAAGATATGTCCTAATTTGGTTTAATATATTTAATCAGATCAGTAGGTGGTCTTCAGTAAATTGCAGGTTTTCAAAGAAAGTGGGCAATATTCATTTTAAATTCAGCACTTAATTGCTAAGCATGTACATTATGGTAAAAAGCAGTTTACAGCTTACTTGGTACAGATTTTGAAGGATCAACATTGAACCCCTCATCAACTATTGACAACTTTGCATATTCATTTTATCCTACTGTATGTACTTCTCATGATCCGTTTTTGTCAATGTATTGTTGGTATTGTATTGCATTGGAGATTACACAATCGTACATTTAATGCCAGTTAAAATTTCGTCTAAATCCAAGTCCGTTGGAAGATATACTGAATCATTCTGTGTTTCACATACCGTTTTATTGACTTTAAGATCGTCCAGCACGACATAATTGATGTGCTTGTCGTATTTTTTTATTTTCTATTTTCGTGTTAGGTGGTGGTTCAATATTCTTCACTTAAATACTGTTTGATCACCCTTAAGATATGTTGCCTGCCTTTTCACGTATTTCCTGTGATATGCAGGTTTCATAACCTTTGAACCCCCTTTCGAAATTCCATTTCATTTTAGTTCTTGTTTAAGGTACTTGCATTTCTTTACTTGGGGACCATATGCCGCCTTTCGTTGAATGGCACTAACGTGTCACATTGAAAGTTCAATGATAACTGCCAAATGAATACATCTGGGGATGTTTCAAAATTTCAAATTTTAACAGTTCATATTAAATGTTGAATACTGCTTAAGCCGGTGTTAGGGGGCGTGGACGGTAACTTTCACTTTTTATGACCGTCCATGAACAGACTCAATCGAACCGAGCCTGCATGATTTCAATTTTGTCGTTTTGTGCGTTTTTAGGGATTCTTTATTCCTTTCTATTTCATCGAATTCCCTGTCATATTCCATCGTACTTTCTTGCTCATCGAATTCAGTAAGTTCATCAATCTTTAACATGTCATTAACAGTCAAATAATATGCACTTATGACAGTAGGTTCTTCTAACATAAAATGAAAAGATCTTTTTTATTTTATTTAAAAATATTCCCTATGCATGAATCAACACAATTCATTTTTTAAAGGCTGTCTACTTTAAATTAACTGACTGAATAGCGATCAGTGCAGACCATAATCGGACTGCATGGATGGGAAGGTTGATCTTAGTCTCACTGGTAGCTAGTATGCAGACTTAATTTGAAAATGAACAAACTGCCTTTTTCCAACTCACTGTTTTTAGACTGTTACTTCGGCAGATGTTAAATATTATGAAGGATTTGTGTTAATTTGCTGTATTATTTTGTAAAATGGAAGTATGTTTAGATATGTTTTACACATCTACTTCATTATTAAAGTAAATGATTTTCTTTCAGCTGTAGAAATTTGTTACTTCAAAGGTTTTCTTATGACAGTAATAAGTTAATCTTCTACATATTCTATAGTATTATTTTATTTGATACTTTTCTGTCTCAAACATAACCAATTATTTGTATCATTCCTGAAATGAATATATGTTTTGTGTATACTGTCTTACAATGTGCATGTTGAAATGAAAGTTTTGTTCTTGTTTGCACTAGATAGAACATGCTAAATTAATAAATTCAAATAGATGAATTTTGTATGAAGTATTGTAAAAGGTTTTTTCACCCATAGCACCCAAAATTTCAAAAAGGGTCTATAACAGTATTTGTTATCTGAAGAGATGTTTATTGTAAATACAGGTGAAACAGCAAACAGTAAAGACCATTATCAAAGTGCCTTATGTACAGTTCGATCATTGTGACATTATCTCTCCTGCACCTATCCAATTAAAGTGGCAATGATACATTTCCTGCTATTCAAATAATTTACTCTGGCAGATTTTAACATATTTAAGCCCCGCACCAACCCATACACACCTTACACCAATAAAATAAAACAAATTAAAAACATAGAAAAATTGGTTTAAAAGAAAAATAATGTGTGCAATTGTATTGATCATTGCTGCAGGTTATCATATCTGCAAAAGTCATTAGTTTTGTTATATAAAACATTCATTAATTATTTTAATATATCATCAGTGTATGGGAAATAACTTCTGTGAAGCATTGTAATCAATCCAAGTGAAGTAAAATCCCTTTAATGGTATATATGTATATATATTTGTTAATAGATTTATGTTAAATTTGTGTTTATCTCTTTCTTTATTTTAAATTTACAATAAGGCAATCTCAATTAAAATAAAGAAAAAATGAAAATCATTATTATGTACACCTGATGTTTTTGTCATAAATCTGTTATTGTTATTTTACATTTAAAGGTCAAACCAGCTTTTATTTTTGACTGGTTGACAGTTATCTACCAGTTTTGCACTGTAAAAAAAATTCTTATTTTGAAAAGCAAGAACTTTATTGTTTAAATAAAGACAGTATAGCGAAATCTGTTTAATAGATCTTTATTTAGCAAAAATCAGTGTTATTTGGCCATTATTCTTAGTTACTATATATAGTGCATTTCACAAGCATTAAACTTATACTAACTCATTTATAGCAAGCGTGGGCGGACAATGGATTTTGTATTCATGACTAGTGCAGACCAAGATCACCCTGCGAATATTTTAAATTTTATCATCATCTGCACAATCTGACAAATAGTAATTATCTAGTTGATACAAAACAATATCAACTGTAAATTGTTACGGTGCAAATAGGAAAATAGGTATTGCTGACCAATAGTCTTAGGGTACCAGTTTTTGCTCTCCTATAATCGGTCTCTAAAATTGGTTTCATTTTTAGCTGAAAGACTTTAAGTCTTCTGTGTATCCTACATTTTAAGTCAATGAACAGTTTTATTGATATAACAACATACTTCTGACTAGGACGAAAGAAGTGGATGTGTTGAGGTCAATAACCTATATCATGCCTACAAGTTTAAAATGGAAGAGTGCCTCAAAACGTGTGCTGGTTGACCACATCAAAATGTATCCAAATATTGAGAATCAGAAGTCAAGAAAGTAATTTGTGACACAGTACAGAGAAATAATAAAGGTAACTGTTGATATGAATAGCCCTGTAAATATGAATATTGTAAAAGTAAAGTACAATCTTACTAATTGTGAAGCTGTAATAAACTTGTTGAAAAAAAAGTATCTGTATTGTGTAGTATTGAAACATCCTGCAAACGTAATAGTAATTGTCTTTACCTTAATGGATACTGATGAGTGGAGGTTGAATATAAGCGACCAAAATGTTAATCTTTACCAGATCATGATAGCAAGAAAATATCAATCAGACACATAGGGAATAAAAAAGGTACTGACTGCTGCCAGAACCGCTATGTTAAGGAGTGTCTGTATCCAAAAATGTAATAATGACAAGAATCCAAATTCTTGAAAATTTGACAACAAGATGGAGCAGCAAAAGAATTCTGAGATCAAAATTTTGTAACAGAGTTACTCAATTTATGTGATAGTACTTGAATCAAAGGCCAGATGATGACACTGATTCATGACAACAAGGAGGACAAGGAATACAGCAAAAGCCCAAACACAAAAGCATTATCAAATTTAACCAACACTGAAGAAATAATACAACAGTAACAGTTTTGTGAAAGAAGACGTAAATTATTCCGTGTGCGACTGATGTAATGGTTGAACTAATAAAATGTCAAGCCGATTATGTCTGTAAGGATCCAAGGGGTAGCACTGGTCATGTGGTATGATAAATTAGTGTTAACAGTGGTACTGTAGAAGTCCACAGGCATATCAAAATTTCAGATTGAGCCAGTATCTTGTGGTACCTTCAAAAATCTACATTTATACAGTACAAAAACCGAATGAAACAACATACTGGATTTGACGACAACATAGTTGACAAAGTGTTTGAAGAAGTCAAAAGAAAAAACATACCAGAAGAAGGTAGCACAGATGAAATATCCATTCAGTCACACAAACAAATATGTTAAAATAAAGACGTTATCGCGCTTTCTGGGTTTATAGATGCCGGGGAGGAAGGCAATATATGTTATACAACGAGAAAAGGAAAACGTGAGAAAGTCTTAGGTACCCATGCATAACAGTTTGTTTTCCTTGGGGAAATGGTTTTCAATTTCAATTTGCACATTTTATTTTATATCAGATAATGTTCAAACGCTTGAGTTGTACCCGTTATTCTGGGTAGCTGTTGATTGCTTTAGTCGATTTAGCTTTAAATGGATGGTGCACAAAGTAATTGAACATTTATGCATATAAATACATGTGCAGAATAGAATTTTACATGTGACTGCCTATGCATATTTGGACAAATGATTATTATAATGGACTGCAAACGTGGCGTAAAGAAAATAAGAAACAATGTATTAAAAAGTGGTATTTTCAAGATATCAACCATTATTGACACAACCAACTAATGGTAGATGTTTGTTGACTGTTACAGATGCAACACGAAAAGCATTGATGCAAAGCATCAAAGAGCGTCCATGAAAGAAATGCAGCAAGTGAAGATGAACTGGTAGACATCTGATGACCAGATATTCTTATAAACTTTTCAATGGTTAATTGGTTTTTACCAGAATTGTATAATATTTATGAATGGGCAGACGGAAGACATTGTTCATCATGAACTTTGGTGGGCATGCTAGAGATTAGAATATAATTTTTTTCACAGGACTTGAAATTCTGTCAATATTAACGATAATATCCAAAATATACAGGCCTATGATATCCAAAGTGCAAATTAGTTGTTTGAATATGTTTCATTTTTCATATTTCATTTTCCTGCAAAATTCTTCAGTTCGTTATTTATAACTATAGCGCTACACGAATGACCGTTTCGTTAAACAAAAACTACTTCTTTAAATAGACTTTCGGACTTTCACAATGTTAAGGTCATCATTTCATTTATAGGTACAGAAATACATAATAACCCACTTTGTGTACTACAAAATGATTAATAAAAAACACCGGAGAGCGCGATTAATTGACGGAAAAGATAATTTCATTTATATATGTTTGCATTGCGAAATTCTCCTGTTCGCTATTCATTGTTCGCGACATTTTATATTTGATAATCAAACACCCTCATACCAATCGGAATTATTGGTTACTATGACCGACGAAAAAGCCCGAGAAGTTGCTGCCGTCCTTTCACAAAATCTGATTTCATTCCATAAGGGGCGTCGCGCTTCGGCGCGGACGCCAATTAATTAAATTCTTTATATCTACATTGGAAGCTTTCAATATCATGTACATTACCATATATACCCAGCAAAAAAACTAAACATGCGCAACCATTAGGCAGAGGATGACCTGGATACAGATATCTTGCATCTTATGCTTCAATTTCAAAAATGTCTTGCAGCTAAAGGTTCTGTTTCGAATGACACAATTGAATTTTTGAATTTTTTTAAAATTAATACAACTCTTCAAGGATATGAGTGCTTTTAAATCATTTGATGATCCTAGGCTAAAAGAATTACTGAATGTTGCAAAACAGTTTGAGAATTAGGAGGTTAGTGCTTTGTCAAGACTTTTATACTACCAAAGGATAGACAAAGGCAGACTTTTGTCTGCACAATGCCATGAAGATGATATTCAAGTCTGTATAATTGACCTTTCTCAATAAGCAAAACAATTTTTAAGTAAGGCAACCAGAATTTACATCGCTCCTGGTCTTATAAACACTGATGTCATTGAAAAAACATTAAATCAGCAAAGCCCAACATATCATGGTGCCAACTTCAATCCTAATGCTCAACAATATAGAAAAGCATTAAACAGTATTGTTTTGGATCAAACAACAGTATCACAGAAAGCCAATGCAGGGTAAAATCGATCAGCAGCCATAAAATTGTGCCTTAAGCCAGCTCATGAAAGAAAGTCTTAACCGAATGACTGATTAAATATCAAAGTTATCCGAAAGTAATTTTCCTCAAAAATGACATATGTTCCTTAAGATGTTATGGAATATGACCATCAAAAATTGTTTTTAAATAACTATTTTTACGACAATGATATATTTTATACCTATCATGAATATCATGACAGTGTCAACTTTTGGAATCATTATGATGTTCAAACTGTGATACTCATCTGGATATATGTTCATATCCAGTACAACATTGAAATATATTTTACCATTTATGAACATCATCTTTCGACGCTACCTGAAATCCTGCAATACACATTGTGCCACGGTACCTGATAACTACTGACTTTTGAACTTTGAAAAAAATACATACCTTTGTTGTTTATTGTTGCAACAACTCCTATCCTCTTAAATATAAGCAGATAGTTTTTGCAGGAAATTCAGGGCAAAAGCAGGTTGTGGAATTGCACTTTGTTTCACATAAAAGTTAATCACTCGTAAACCTTTTGTCTTTCGAGTACGTCCAAGAGCAACACCTAAATGTCCTGGCTTGAATATCTGAAGACTGTAACAAATCAAAATCAAAATACTTTCCTATCTATCACTGCATTCTTTGAGGGCTTATCAATATATTGATTTCTTGCTTGTGAAATCATATATTCATCTTACTCTTGTTATTGATTTGAATCAAATAAACATGTCCTTGTTAATCAATGATTATAATTGTAGGCATCAAAGACTTGTTGATCAATATAGATTATTATTATGTAATTTTGAAAATAAAATAGAAATGGTGACATGTTTTATGCTGTACTAGTCTAGTGTTGAGCCTTATGGCTAGTGAATGCGCATTGCAAAAAAAATGTTAGTTAATACTGCATTCTTACGGCCACATAGTATTTTTTTGAATCCACTAAAAACTGAAAAAAACAACAATATCAGGTTTCATTTTATACTGAAAATCATAATTTTCCTTGAAAAATAAAAATACTGCATCAAATGACTTCAGCTCTCATTATTTTTGTTATAGATGTTATTCTTACATGAATAACTATCTTTTATTGAGCTGAAATTAAGTAGCCAATAAATTCTTCCTTACAATGATTGATTATGTTCATTATACATAATAATAACCATTAAAGACTGTGTACAGCATTTACATGAATAGTCGACAAGGGTAAAATATTACAGTGTTATGTCTGTATTTTTGCTGAATCTTAATATGTCTGTCAAAGATACATACCACAAAATCTAAACTTTTCAAGTGGCACTTTAACATTCAAAGATTCAAAGATGGGAACTCTACTGCTGGCCCTGTTTCGCTGATATCATATATATTACCATGCAGACCATTAATCAATTTATCGGATAAGTAACGAAGCAAAATCACAGCTATTTTAAGCTACAGTGGTTTTGGAACTAATATCTTGTTAAGGTGCTTCTGCTTGCCTTCAACGGCAGAGCGGAATTCATACAACAATCTATGAAAATCAATTACTCGATTTCTGTTAAAAACATCCACTTGCTCATCTACAGTAAAGACTTTTACAGAGTCAGTGCCACAAGGCAATGTCAATTATTTCATGAAAGCTTCCGTTCCTTATGTCACAATTCCATTTGCAACCTCCTGAATTGCTTTTATCAATTGTGTTTTCTTTTTTGGTGTATAATATCAGACAGTGTTACTACGTGAGGCAAAATATTTTCAAGCAATTACATTTAAAGCAAAAATAACTTATTTCTCTAAACACCTGTTTTTTAACTGGTTGCAGCAGTGTAAAGTCACCTGACAGTAGCAATCGAATACCACAAAAGAATAGCTATGTATCCTTTAATTAGATATTTCATTTAGAGATTCGAACATTTTTTGCTTAACAACGAGCACTCGTCAATTACCAGTATATCCATCTTGGTAATCATTCTTTTCACTTCAGTGAACAGGAAATTATTTTCCACCACGTTTCTTGTAACAAATACATCTTTCCGACCGTCACCAATGCCCGACTATCTGTTTACTGTTATTGTATTCTCGTATAAACAGCATGTACTCCATGTTGTAGCAGTAAGTGCCACATGCTTATCCTAATTTTGAGAGGCTTGAACGATTCGTTTTAATATAAATATTTTACCAGTACCAACTGTTCCAAGTAGCAGTAGATAGCTACCATCAAAACACGTTTAATACGAATGATTCTGTGCAGTGTTTAGCTCCATCTTCATGTCTTGACATATGGCGCGAGACATGTATATAATTATGGTTCTCTGTTTTCAGCAATAGTACAATTAAGCCGGGCCAAGACATACACACATCCGTCGTTGACCAATGAGACTGGCATCGCTTTTGGACGACTGAATACATATCGCTGAGAGACCAGGTTCGTTTCGTTATGCAGAATAGATTTACAGAGACTTTAAGTGTGGAGCGTACATCTATTTGATAGACTTGAAGCATCTATCGCTGCAATTTGTGCATCAATTATGAATTGAATGTGATTAACTTCTGAGAGTTATTCCAAAACAATCAACAATCAGATCTCTAATGAGTTTCATTTTTTGACATTTAAGGGTTGAATATTACTTGCTACTTATAAACAGCGAAGGTGTTGGCGTTGTTTCCATAAAAAGCATTTATCTTGTTTCCATAAAGAGCATTTATCTAAGTAAACTAAGATTTGACACCAAGACTTTTAAATCATTGAAATGGGCTGCTGGAACCTTTTGTCATCTCAGATAACTGTGAAACAGGATCTTTGAAATGAACGATTCGCCAACTTTTTTTACAAGTTTATCGTGGTTTACAGCGTATTCACAATCACCAGTTCTCGGCAAACCAAATGTGTATAGCGTAATCATATCTTTATCAATGACATTGTCAAAAACCAGCTGAGCAGATGCAATTGACGCTATAGCACCACCAAGGGAATGTTCAGTAACTATGACTCTATATGTTGGAAACTTCATCACAAGATCCTTCAGACTTGACTTGGCGCAAGGATAAAGCTGATCATTTGCATTACTGAAATAATTTTCAACATTTCCGCCGAATTTAGTATGAACTTTAGGATAACGAGGAGCTGATAAAATTTCTTCAAAAAGTTGCACAATTAAATCTTGAATCATCATCCGCAGCTTATATTAATAATACTGTTTATATTTATACTTCCACGACACCAGGCATATCTGATTGGTCATTATTAAGAAGTATGTTTAACGGTTTATGGAGAGAATAGACATTACCTTATTGATTAATTCTATTGTTCTTCTTTCATAACACATACTGTTGAGTTATCATGAATAAATATAACTTATTTTATATTTAAATAAAATGTTAAAATGCTTTAGCTTTTTCATTTAATTAACTTGATAATTCTTTATTCGCATCAATTTGTTGTTTAAAATACGATTAATGGAAATGCATTAAATCACGGCACATGAAGAGGAAATATTTATCTGTATTATAATATTTGATATTATTAATCATTCAGTTATAGTTATGAGCGAAGGTTACATTAAATTTATTGGCAAAACATAAATGTTTCACAAATTAACCTAATTTCCTCTAAATATACTGTATATATTTGCCAAACAAGTAAAAAAACTTTGAATAAATTAAAATTTGGTGGAAAATAAAATAAAACAATCACACAAAACAACTAAATGTATGACTGACAGTTATTTGGGCATTTTTGAAATTGGCATGGATTGCACTGTGGGTTATTGAATCGTGGAATTCTGGAGTATCCTGCACTTTCATGAAGATGAACCATATCGGTATATTTCAGTCGTGATTTTGTTTGGGTTTGGGTTGATATTCTCTATGTTAGAGGCAATGCATGCAAATAGTTATTTTCTTCGAGGAATGTCATATACATTTGCATAATGGTTTCGCAACTGGTTAACTGCTTGTGTTACATGATTTTGAAAATTGGAATCATTTTAACTTTAAAATTAATCTTTTGGTCCCCCGTGCCCTTGCTCAAAGATTTCTGTAAATATATGCCTATAAGAACTTTTTATAAATTCGTGTGCTTACATGAACAATCTGAGATTTCCGATATGTTGTCAAGGTCACAGATGTCGGGCGCGTGGTCATGACTTACACTATACCCCGCTCTCTCTCTACAACCCAAAACCTTTAAACATAATCCAAACATCACAAGTAATGACAAAATCAATTATATGTCAAATGTTTAACCCAAAATATTGCAGCAGATTGTTCCCCTTTATTTTTGTATGGAGTGTTTTCATTGGTCATCTTTTGAGATGTGGGGAAAAAGGTGCGTTATAGTTATATATGATGGTTTGATTGGCGGGGCCAAATTTGATTGTAGGATGTCCAAACTTATATTCTGCCTACGTCTCAATATAAGTAATATTTTTGCTTAAAAGTTTTAATTTCTTTCTGTCGGTTCAAAAGATATAGAGCAGACGTTAAATTTTTATATTGAAACAAAACGACTAAGTGTGACCTTGATCTCAGAAAGGTCAAACCTGCTATCTGCACATCGTCACATCATTGTTTACATTTTTTCTAAGTAGTTTCCATTTCCTACCACTGATGCAAAAAAATAAAGACCGGACAAGAAAATTGCTATCAGACATATTTAAATGCGCAATACAAAAATTATTCATACATTATGAATGTAGTGTGTTTTAATTGTGAGAATTTTACCAAGACAGTGCAGTCAAATATCTGTCTAGTTTCATTTTTAGACAGTTTGGGCTTGAATATTACTTTATTTGTATAATCAGCGAAGGTGTCAGTGTTGTTTTTTATTTATCCTAGATTTGACACCAAGATTGTTCAGATCGGTGAAATTTTGATGAATATATGCACTGAAAATTGAGATGCTAGTGATTTTTCTATACAAAATGACAAAAGTAAGAGAGTAAAAAACCTTGATTCATGGATTAATTATTTGTTTTTCTTGATATAATTAATTTTTGTCAATATTTATGATGTTTGGGTGATGTTAAAAGGTTTTGGGTGGTAGAGGGGGGACGTGGGTATAGTGTAAGTCATGACCACGCGCCGAACATATGTGACCATGACAACATATCGGAAACAACAACAAAAACAACCCCGACAAAAAAATCAGTCCCACGCAGCTCTTCGAACTCATGTAACATTTATATTCAAGAATTTACTTGAATTCATCCTGAGGTTAATTTGTTTAACTTATTTTAAATGGTGCTCTTGGTTAAATTCTATTTTTTATTGGTTGACTTGATTGAAATTATTAGATTAGTTAAGAACCTGTTATAAGTTATTTTGACCAATCAATCTTTTAGTTGATTTTTCAAATTTCTTGTCTTAGGGACTTGTCGCAAATAGCGAAAGCATTGTTTTCTTGTCGTAAAAAGTTGTGCTCCGTTGATTTTTATATGTTACAAGTATATGTTTATTTTGTTTAACACATCTCAGAGAACGACACGCCTGCTTTATTCTAGTTTATGGTTTATTTCACATAATTATGTACTAAGTCAAATTTCTCCGTCAATTGGTTCATTTGTGTAGTTATATTTTATCATGATTTTTATAAGTTTTACATGGTTCAATAACTTCATGCTTTACAGTGCTTTTGGCGGGATTTTTTAAAATTTAAATAGAATTGTAAATCGCGACACGGGCAGCCGACAATTACAAAGATTAAAATTATAGATTATTATAAATTGTATTTGTTTTATTGTGAGTGAATTTAAATTTGTAGTAAAAGTTTCTTTGGTAAAATAAAGTGTTTATTTGAAAGTGTGTTTTAGTTAGTAAATGAAAATTAAAAAATATTACTTTAATGTTTGCTGGAAAAAAAAAACAAGAATCTTCACGACAGAAGTGGCCGACAGGTCAGTTCACTTCAAAACAGTTTAGAGTTTTGACATCTTTCAAAACATATAAAGGTTTGACACTACTTCAATCTTTAAGATTTTTAAACTTAGATAATTTTGATACTTGTTCATCAACTAATTAATCTAAAAATAGAATTCTGGAAAAAAACTTTGCAATTTATACATTTAAAATAAATCTCTGTTATAAATATGTGTTGAATTTATTAAGGTTTTGTTTTACTTAGAGTTAACAGAAGGGAAGGTAGCGTCCTTACATCCAAGCCTAGAGGATGAAAGCAATCTGATTTGTCGATAAATTCACAATGAGCAATAGGCATTATAGAAAAGATTTATAACACAGTAAGTGCCATCTTTCTTAAATGTTTTGTAAGTGTTTGGTACAACTGTATTGTATATTCTCTCAATGTAAAACTTACAGCCACAGTGCATATAAAAAAATCAATCTTTTACAGAAAATCAGACATAAGATCATATGAAGTATCAAACAAATTTTTGTCATATTTTTTCCTACGTTCAATGACATTTTTTATACAATAGTCATAAAAAAGATGCGACACCAAAGGTGCCTAAAGATTATGAATTACATTGTTACAGACGTTGTGCGGCGGCAAAGGCCTTATAAAAGGTATTCTCTGCATTGGTCAGTGATTCTTTCCCACCTGGTTGCACATTTTTGGGGGCGTCCGTTGCCGAGTGGTTCAGGTCGTTGACTTAAAATCACTTTCCCCTCACCATTGTGGGTTCAAATCCCGACAGGGACTGGATTCTTTCATGTGAGGAAGCTATCCAGCTAGCTTACGGAACGTCGGTGGTTCTACTCACGTGCCCGTTCGTGCTTGAAATACTGCACGGAAGGGCACCTGAGGTCTTCCTCCACCAGTAAAGCTGGAACGTCGCCATATGACCTATAATGTGTCGGTGTGACGTAAAACCCAATCAAACAAACACACAAACAAAACATTTAGTTTAAATATGACATAGGATATCTAATCCTGGGAATAAGTACGTCGCCTGGTACTCGTAATATTTCTTTTGCAAATACAAGTAATCATCTTAGAAAGCGCCATTCAATTCGTAAAAGACTTTTTACACATTTATTTTAAATCAAAGCTGGTCAGTCGAAGGGAAGACTTTATAAATTTAAAAAAGCTTGATACACTCCCTTTTCAGGCTATTTGTTTTGATGTTCAACATATTTTTGTGGCTCCTTTTAAATTTAGTTCAGTTGTTATCTTGGGATCAAATTCGACCGACCATTACTCAGGTACTTTGGTTGTATATAGTAAGTCATGTTGGAAATTATGAGTCACGGAGTTGATGAATATGACAAGGAACATTACATAGTAGACTAATACTTTTGTTTTAGATCGTGCTTTTGCGAGTAATTCAAACTGACCTGTGGACCATTTTAAATTATATAGCACAGCAGAATTGCAAAAACAAATGCGGTCTTCTGCCATTTCATTACATCGAAACCCAAGTAATTCAGTTTAACCTGCAAAGAGGATCAATTGAAATTACATTACACATTAGAAAAAAACTATGATCTTCGTCAGATTAGAAACCCATAAGACTTTTTGAACCTTTTGAAGCATATTGAACATCCTTAGAGCATAACAAAATGGTGGCCTTTGATGTGTTGGTCCTCCCAAATGTTTATTTCTTTTATAATCTATGCATTTTTATAGCGTTTTTATAGCGATGGGAAAATAATCATCTTAAATAAACCTGTACTGTTCAATAATGTCAAGGTAACGTTTTCTTTTTTAGAGACTGTGTCTTTTTTCCGATATGAATCATATATTTGCACGTTAAAGTGTCTAGTGGGCTGATATGTATGCATTTGGTAACAAAGAGCATGCCTTTTACATTAAAATTATTGCAATTGTTTGTTCAGATTGATAATTATACATATATATTTTAGATTTGTAAATGTCTTTGTTTCAGAAAAAGAAGAAACAGAGGTAAAAATGAAGACTCAAATCTCCTTTGTCTTCTCTTATAAATGATAACAACCAATTAAAAGCATGCCAATTGATCATGTGCACAATATATATCTTTCTGAGTAGACCATATTTTGTAAGTCATATCTATATATTAATCTGTTCAAACAATTTATTTTCTTAGAGCATTTCCTGCTTTTGCTTCATTAATTCTTTATCAGGATGCTTATAAATCTAAATCATCTTGTAATCAAATCAGGCAGATGATATTTCAAACAATTACTTATAAATGTCGCAGATATATGTCAATGTGTCGGCGTACATATCATTTCAATCAAAACTCAATGAACAGTAGAATGGGAACACGATGCACCGTCTTTGCTGTAGGCAGACATCATCTAAATCGTGTCAATTGTTGATCTGAGTAATTGTGTTTAACACATTAAATAACATAGGACATACCACTTTGCGTTATGATTGTTACGTAGCGATTAGATTTATCAAGTCTAAACAAATGTCGCACCGTTACACAGACTGCATGCAAGGGAGGAAACCCACTTAAAGATAATTGATAGCAAGAACATTTGAATATGAATACGCACTAATTGGTTTTATTTTGACTGAGTAAGCTGAAAATTTGTGAAGTGGCAAACTAAGGCCAAACCATTAATTATACATCATACTAGGAAATTTAAGTGTTCATGTCTCAATATGTTGATATATTAAAACAACAATCGATAAAAAAATATTCAATTTATTTTAATCACTATAATCAAGACAATGGCAATATTTTGTCAATCTTTAATTGTAATGTTACTAAAAAGCTAAACCATTGCTGTCTAATACCATGGATTTATATTACAATATAAATCCGTGCTTATACAAACGGTATGATAGAAATAAAAAGAAATTTCATTTTGCTTTTTTGCAAATAACAATCTAAAGAAGTGATTAATTTTTAAACATATTCATTCTTTTAACTTGATATATTTAAATCAATATGACTGTAAAAAAATAAAATTTAAAAAATTAATTTGCTTACTAATAGTAAAATTCTTAGAAATACCTTGAACTTAAAAAACTGAATAGGACTAAATAAGTTGAATTGATACATTCTAGACTCAAATGCTTTATGTTTATTAATGACTTCAATCAAACCATATGAACATATATACTGATTTTATTTGTTCATATAAATTGGATGACTTAAAAATAACAAAATACACTTATAAACAATGGGCGTGATTTAAGTATATTCACAAGAAAACTATTTTTTAACATTATATTGTTTCTTTATATTATTATAACGCATTATATTTATTTATTCTAAACAAAACAGTTTTGATAGAATTTTAACTGGTAGGTTCTATGTTCAAATAAATGGTTTTCAGTTTGACCCATTTTGAGAAAATAATATAGTAAATCACCGCTATTTCTAAACAATATACGTTTTCGAATGATAGTATGATTCAATCTCATATTAATTAAAACAAAAACAATCGTATAAAATTCAATAATTTTGATTTGACAAAATTAAGGTAAGTATCATAGATCTAGTAATCATTTCTGGAACTCTATATCTTTGTTTCTATTATATATAATCGTCAATCAGTTTCAACATCATTATAAAAGCTTCTGATGAAACCTTTAAATCATTCCAATTAAATAGCCTTAAATGTGTACAAAAATGGCTGCAAGAGAAAAAGACTATTCAAAACTGGCTACAATAGAAAATACTATTTTGTAATATAACATATTGCTTGAGATAAATTACTGATAGTATTTATTGATTCTTCCCCTCTTAACAAACATATGTCAAGCTGTCGTTCCAGTCAATTATCAGTACGTACTTTATCGGCAATACTGATAAACTAAACAAGTATCAAATAAATCATAACGTTATATATTTTCCTACGAAATAGCAAAAGCATATAGTTTATATGATATACCGAAAACTTCACTTATAGCGAACACGGTTATAGCGAACTTCCGGTTATAAGGAACACTATATTTTGGCCCGAATTATTCCCTTCTTTATTTAGTATAAAAATATACGGTTTATTTAGTATAAAAATATACGGTTATAGCGAACACGGTTATAAGGAATAATCGCTTATAAAGAACTCATTTCTCAGTCCCAATTTAGTTAAAAGTACAGAAAATTACACTTTTAGATCCCGCATTTTCAACTTTCATTTTCATTGGCACGGATTAAAGCTCGCCCGGATGTACATGTACCGTTTATTGATGTCTGTACTTCAATACAGTTGTGAAAATGAATTTGTAGAGCAGTACGTAATAGTTTTCTATTTAGGATATTTTAAGCAGGAGTTCTTGTCACCAAGATAAAACGGCTATTCCTTTATTGTATTTTTTCTTTTCATTAATACGTTAGCTCAAGTAAAATAATTATGATCATTTATTATTGGTTTTCAACGTAATCACGTTTTGCTTATCCATTGAAAACTACAAATACGTTTGATTGCAATAAAAAGAAATCTATATATTTCATAGGTAAAAATCACCTTTAAAATATAATAGAAGATATTCAATATAAATGGAAGAGAAAAGGGAAAATCTTGTTTATTCTTTATCATGGACGGAAGCAAAGTTTAGAAGCAAAATATAATATTTTATGGGAAATTGAAAAATAGAGTAAAACTAAAACGCAAATAGCAAAGATTTTCAAATTCCAAAAAGTACGCTCTCGGGTATTCTGTCTAAAAAAGAAATAAATGACTATTTTGTCTTAATCAAATGCTCTTAAAAATGGCGGACGATGGTAAGCATTCAGTTCATTATATGTAAATATGTTCGCTATAAAAACTCCTGATAAAAGGAACTAATTCGTTATATGCTTATAAGGAACTCCGGATATAAAGAACATATTTTGAATGTCTCGACGAGTTCGTTATAAGAGGAGTTTACTGTATACAGATGTAAAGGAAAGAACGTTTAACAAAGAATATGGGAATATAAATATTTTTGTCAGCAATATAAACATGTTAAAATACACAACATACATGTTTAGTTTGTTCATACAGCTCATATAAAATATTCAATAGATATTAAATTAAATTAAATTAAATAAAACACATAAATAGCCTAAGTACAGTGTTTGTTCTAAGAAAAATACTTTTCGTGTTTTCTCATTGAGTGTTATACTTGTATATTTGTAAGAACATAAGCTTATTGCAGTGTCTCGAATTCAACATGTTTCTTAAATATTTTCAATATGTTTTCAGTAATTATGAAAAAAGTACATTTTGTTACTTGTCAAAAATAGTCAAACCGAATCCGTGAATGCACTGGTTACTTTCCTTTTCATCATGCCCCTGGTATTATTAAACCGTTTTAAAAATACATGTATACATAATGTTCTGAATGAAATTGTGTAGTTAGCTCATTTCCAAACGAACCCATACATCAACACAGAAAATGTTAAAGAACATAAAGACTTGAGAACGACATGTAAATATCAATTAAAATTGTTAGAAACAGACCAGTTCTGAGAACACATCAAAGTTACGAAATTCATCGTTCAAAATTGTCAATTAAGCCTCAAAACAATTTGATCGAATTCGTGCAGATTGACAATGACATGGGAACTTTTCTGTATGGCTGTTCGCAAATCAGCTATAGTAGCTGCCTGCCCTTTTTGGTTTTTCCATTCCATAAGCATTTCGAACGTTGCTTCTTTTGCCTCGCCTTTGTGGTTCTTTTCAATTTGAGCTAACAATGGCTCTGGTATTCCCTCGCCCACGAAAAACAAAGTAGTATTCTTTCCAAATAAGTTAGAAACTTCTGCCAAAAATGCACTGCTGATTGTTTTGTTTTTTATTTTTCTTTCAACTTTTTGGATCTGAAACATAAACATGCCGAAATAAGATTGATTAAAATTTTTAAAAATATTTATTTGCTTACAGTTATGACGGCTCTAACATAACAAAACTATTTGTGGTATTCAGATAAATGAGGAACAACTAACATGAATATAGTTATTGAAATACAAATATGTTGAAGGGCAGCGTTGTTTTGTCACCTGAATATGCATAGTAAATAAAACATCCAATTAACTATGGTAAGCAACTTATACATAACTTTTCAAAATTCTAGTTTTTTATGTTAATTTCAAATTACAAGGCACAAAGGTATCACAATGAGTTGCTCATAACATCCAAGTTATAAACATTGATTTAAAAAAAGACTGATTTAAAAAAAAAACGACGAATTTCAAAAAATATTAACTAAATGCAAGAAAATTACATAAATTCAAAGCAAACAGGAAAGTATATATTTCTATTACATGTGTAGAAAACCAAGGAGATACATCTCTTGTAACAAGTCCATTATTTTCCTCAAACACATTTTCCCATTCATTTCCTTCTTCCTCTATAACACTCTTTATTTCTTGATTCTCTCTTACTTTGAAAAAGTGACAATCTAAATTCTTCTCGTTGCTTGGTCCCTTTTCCAAGTGTTTCAGTTCGTTTTCAAAAGATTTTCGCAGTTCCTGATATTCTCTATCTATGTTTGTATCATTTGAACTGGTTTCAGTATTCAAGTCCAGCAAATAAACTTTCGCTACATGAAAGTGTACGAAAAGTCTGTGTGATTTTTTACAAAATATAAGAGAATGTTTGATTTGAGTATTAAATGGCCCACTACATAAAATGTTCCAGCCTTTGCTAAAGAGAATAGTGTACATCTTCCCTCTGACGAAGGATGGTATTATATCGACCTTGACGGTCATTCGGAGAGCATTGGCATGAGGAGAATACATTATACAATCAAAAGCTGGCATTCTGTTTGAATATATGAACGGAAGCATATAAAGCGTATCATTTTGTGAATCATCTTCTACAAAAATAAAACCTGTCTCGATTAGAGCATCCGTTAGACGCTCCTTGCTTGCAGTAATGCTGATATATCTATAAAATCTATACAACTTTAAAATACAATCTATAGACGAAACTGAATTGAACATCTCGGCTAAGATGCTCCTTAATTTGTTAATGAGCATATTTGGCTTGCACACAAATTCTTCGTCATTTGATTTGAATAGTATTAACTGCTTTTTTCTGACGAGCCATTCAATTTCTTTTTTATCACATTCCTTAAGAGGACAAAAAAGTTGACCGGATGCAAACATGTTTTTGCATGATTTTGGACCGTTCGCATAGCTTATAGTCATCTCCTTAAGCATGTCCTTCATCTTACGACACATTTCTGGAACGGGACACCATTCAAAATGACTGTGTCTAGTAAAATATGTTTTTCTGATAGCGGAAGGAAAATGACCTTCTATTTTCTCTTGGTCTACCTAAATAAAACATACAATATTTGTAACAAATAAATATGACAAAATCTTTTTCGTGTTTGTGAATATATCCCCAATATATAACATTTAACGACATTTACAGTTTAGTCTGTCAATTTTGGAAATTTCTACAGTCCACTATTTAAATGAATAGTAAAGCATTGTCTGCATAATTATAATGTTGTATGTATAACAAAATAAAGGTTTGCTAAGATTAGGAGTCAAACTTAAATGCATACCTCTGAGTTGGTATCAACTAACAGCAATTTAGACTTGGCTTCTTCCAACGATGCAAGCACTCCCATTTCTTTGACAAAACCTTTATAACGTTCTGGACAAAATTAAAATATTCTTACATAATCAAGAATAACATCATTGGAACATAAATATGCATGCCGTGCTCTAAGCATTTCTTACTATGATTCTATAAACATATATACACTACACTGCTATAAGCATTACTGTCTAGAGAAGAAGCGACACTATATATACTTAATGTTTTGATTATACTGTTGGCAATGATTTATTTATTATATTATTATAGATATGATATTAAGCAAAGAAATAATATATTAAAGTTACCGATATTAAATGTAGTACTATCGATAGCGAGCAGGATTAACGCGGGCCAGGTAAATAATGTAAATATAAATGATGCAAGATCATCATTTATTCTAGTCTCCTCTTCAATAACTATTGCATTTATGTCAACTTTCCTCGCCCTTTCTTTTTGCTGAAATTGTGAAATTGTATAGTGGTGGTAATTTATCTAATAAAGAAAGAAAGAAAAATGAAAGAAATATGGAAGTATCCATGATCATTGCCTTGCTCTTTTACGACTGGTGTGTTCATAAATCTATGTTCATTTTAACAAGACATTTTACTCCGACTGTCACATGATGATTTAAACTATTAGGCGAATTAGGAGTGACTTAATTTCTTTAGATACGAAATTTCTCGTTTTTTGTGTGATATTAATGATGACATGACCCTTTCAGTTTTGCGTTTTATAAGTATTTGTTTTGATTTTCATGAAAACAGTATTACAAAAAATAAAATAGAGCAAACCATATCAATATACAAAATAGTTATTGATACGAATAAAATTCAAAATAAATTAATCTTGATACTTCTGCGTCAGTTGTTGAAAAACTTGGGTTGTCATTGCTCTTCAGGTCGACGGATGAATATGTCTGTGTATCAATATCAAATGCTTGGACGTGTGTATCGTTATTCAAGTCCTTGTCATTGTTCATCTGAACCTCTTTCAGACATTCCATATACAATCCATCTAGACAAAATGATAAATACTTTAGAAAAACATATCAATTTTAAGTGTATTTGTGTACAACAATTTCAATTTGAGAAAGAACATAGTCACGACGGTCTAGTGAGTGATTAATTACAAAGCATTTTGAACGATTACACGTGCATTGTTATACTTCAACGCAAACGTAATGTATATTTCCATTCAACATGCTAATAACAAAGGGATTTGATAACAATATATTTAACTGTATTAAGAAGTAAGTTTTCTGTAATTTGGTCTTTTGACGTCACATTTAACGTCATATGACGTGCGGTCATTCATTTGTATGGCGTACATTTAACGTTTAATCATAGACTCGAGTTAATTAGGGGATATTGATTAGCATGTCAGAATGATTATTATGTAGCATTCTTGAAATGAAATGTCTAATATAGGAACTTTAAATGTAGATCGGTTTTAAAATATTTATTAAAAAGTTTCAAAGCGTGTAAAGAATACTAATGAATGTTTGGTTCTTTATCAGAACAAAATTGATTCGGGTAAAATGTCCTTAAGCATGATAACACTTATTTGCAATTTTTAAATCAAAGCTAAACATATTTCTTAAATATGCAATTCATACCCTCTAATAAAGATGCGGCTGGGATCTCCGTCCACACTATTTGCAGGTCACAAGTTGTTCCAGTTATTTGCTTAACACATTTCTGTATATTTGATTCATCTCCTAAGATATACACTTGAGTGACTGTATGTTGACTGTCCATGTCCACTACTCAAGTGCTTAATATCTCTTTAGGTGATTCTTGATAAGACAATGTACCATTGAATCTTAAAAAAGAAAATTGATAGTTACGTCAAAAAATATTGTTGAAGTGGTAATGATAACATTTAAAAAAAGGAGAACATGGTAATGAGACAGAGATGATAACGCATGCCAGAAAAACAGTATCATACATTGTAGATAAGTAGAAGCTCTTTGTAATCAAAGCATTATGAGTACAATATAAATATGTTGGGCAAAGTCATACATATAGTCGTATAATTTTATAATTCATACTGTCCCAGGAGAAAATGTCTGCCTTGATGTTATTTAATCTAAA
>NW_026858563.1:0-159055 GCF_026571515.1 Ruditapes philippinarum
ATTTGAATTTTTTAGGCTTTATTTAATCGCTCTGTATGTACAGTTATAATATGTGAGATCACGATTTACATACGCCATACAACGTTAAATTATTATTTCAATGCTTGCATCATCTTGTACATATACTTCAGATTTCAGACAATCTTGACCATTTTTGCATGACTCCTATAAAATGACTGTAAAGGCAATTAAACTTACAACGGGATTTAAATTGTAGTGCTTTTTAGATAAGTATGTTTTGTGTTTTATGCAAATTAAGTAATTGAGGGTGGGGTGGGGGTAGTTGATGATTCAAGAAAATGAACAACGCGTCATTGGCTAGACTATGATTAAAAAAAGCATCAGGACATTTATCCCAGAATATAACAAAGAATTCAACAATTTATACTTGCTTCCCACTTCCTACTCGTAACATATATCTCGGAGACAAAGCATCGGCAGATTATTGTTGATCCGCTGCACGACACGGCAACTGTACATGCTTTCTACAGCTCGGGGTAACGTTAATCTAAAAAGGCTTAATTTGTATAAAGTTAGCTGTCGTAGTATACACTGAATCCGAGGGTGACAGAGACACCTAGGAAGGTTCTAGTCCTTTATTCGAAATACCGACTTGAACGGAGGCGCCTATCTCTTCAACAAACATACCTTTACAGAGCTCAATTCCTTTATTGTTATCACTGGTTACAGACTGATAAGGTTTGGTGTACGTTGACTTTCTTTCAGCTAAGGATCAATGTCTGTGGAACTTACAAGGAGGTAAATTATCAAATATATGCTTCAAATCTTTGGTGGTACGAAATCTACCTTTTGTGTCTTAACAGGCGGATTAGTCCGCTTTAAGCATATATTGCACACATTTTACATTATTTTGGTTATTCTGTTAATTTTATGATAAATAACTGAATAATTGAAATGATTTCATAAACGACATTTTGCATTCGAAATATTGGAAATATTCACATTTATTCGTTTACCTGTTTTTTTCTTGTTATTTATTTATTTTTGAACGCATTGATAAGTTGGAAAGCAACGTGGTATTTTGAATGGTCAATATACAGTTCAATTTAAATACTGCATTTTTAAAATTGTACTTTTCACATGGATGGAAACAGAAAATAAATAAATCGCTGTTAATATTAAAGACAAAATGTTCAAAAAAAGAAAGAAATAAAACGCCTACATATCTATGTAATTTTTTATTTGAAGTTCATTGTTATTTTATGTAATCAAGATGTGATAACAAACAAGCATGCAGCTTGACAAATATATAAGAAGAAGAAGGTTTAAATAGCTAAGGATTTCTTTTGACAACGCTTGTTTTTGCTGAATTCAACCCATGTTGTTACCTTCATTATAATTAAGGTATTAGGACCCTAATGGGCACTATCAGGAACTAAAAAATTGACATCATAAGTCAGATGTATACCTTAAAGTACACCTGTATGCAAAATTTAAACAAAGTTTACCGTACGGAAATCAAGTTATGGCCACTTTTCTGAACTCAAGCTAGGATGTTATTAGGGCCCTTTTTCAGAACGTAGGAACCTTTAAATAATCTGCAATAACATTCTAATGAAAAATGTTTCCCCATTAATTATTGGTAAGAAACAAATAGTACCATTCAGCTAACAATCCAAATAAGCAAAATTATGGTTTCTACTTAAAATTTATGAAATCTGTATAAAAATGTTACCCTACCCCACCCATTTTTATCACGTGTCTGACCATTGTTCTACTTAGGGAGCCTAATTTAAAAAATTCTTTAAATTTACCCAAATGAGTGCCTGTTTTCAAAGTTTCCCTAAATTTTTAAAAAAGTATATTGGTTGATCTTGTAAAATATGAAATACTTTTACCGTCTAGTTTTGATTATATTACACTTTGAAAATATCAGGTACCATATTTATTACTAGATTTAGCATAATTTAGCCAATAAATACCAATATGAATTAAAAAATCAAAATTAAACACCTTTTTCTTTCCAAATGGGACATGAGAGATACACAAATAATGTTTAAAGAAAAAAGAAAGAAAAAAAAATTGACGCTTCTGGGGATTGAACCCATGGTCCTCATTTTCAATGTAGTTAACAGTAGTTCTAGCCTATTTGAATACTCTTCAAAGCGATGGTAATGCATAAGGGTGCTAATACCTTAAAATAAAAACATAAAAAAATCTTAAATTGTTATATAAAGTAAATGATTTAATGTTTATTTGTTTCCTTCTTTTATATCTTGCCTATTATTTATAAAAGATTTATAAAAGATGTATGTATATTACAGTAATAACAAGAACCTGGTAAGGTTCGCAAACACAAATATGTACATACCAATAAAATTACAAATACACTTACACTGTAATTTATGTTTGACGAAGGCAGGTAAACACATCATTATGCACAAATCAAAACATTAAACTGATTTTGAAATAAAATTACATAGAATAATTAATTTACAAATATAAATAGTATATACCTGTCCGAGGCCCCTAAAATAACATTTTTGTTATATATTCTCAAGGAAAGAAACATTCTGTTTAAACTAAAACTAATTATTTCATTTAAACGAAATACAAATACACGCTGTAGCATCCCGAATGATGTATGATTTATTTGTTTACAATTCCTACAACTCCTGAATGTTTTATAAATCATAGACACGTATTCACTTATTCTGAAGTCATACGCCCTTACTTAACATTGTGCATGTATTGTATATCAATTCAATTTAAAGCAAATGAACATATATTTAGTTAAAGCAATACATAACAGAATTATTACTGGTTATACATTTGTTCAATTCGACCGTATGCCAATTGGTTCAGTATCGGACAAACATTTTTTGTCAAAAGCATGGTTATCTAGACCTATAACATACAGTGATAATCAACAAGTCTTGAATCAACTGCAAGCCGTATTTGAAGACTGCAAATTATGCCGTTACTAGTCATAATCTTGCTAACTAGAAAATTTAACTCGTTTGTATTGCATGAAGTTCACAGGTTTTTGATATTGCCTAGGTGAGTGATAGCACTTTGTTTTTCAAATAAAATCTTATAAGTACAGAGTATCATAGCCATTTTGGTTGTTTGTTGTTTAAATTGAGTCAACCAACTGAAGAATAAAGCTTGATAAAATTTTGCGATCAGCTTGGAACAAGCTCTGTTCCAAGTGAGTTTTTCGATTTTACGAAAGTAAAAGTTTAATTTAAAAAAAAACGGTTAATCATCTTTGGAAAAAATAAGACAAGAGTGAAGACCAGAAACAGCAAACGTTAGTTTTAAGATGATGTGGCACAATAATGACAAATTTTTGAACTCAATCAAAAGGCATATTAATAGTTTTAGTTTATTACAACTTTGATCTTTTAAAGACCTTAAGAATCTGCTGAATTTTCCTTTTTGAATTTTTCCTTTATCAATGTTGATGTATCATGACAAAAATAATGCTAGTCAGTCAACAGTAAACATGTTGAACCTTGTCAGTCTACATTTATTTGCAGGTTGGTCTGGCCCTATTCTTGTAGCGTCCTGTAATCACTAATGAAATGTAAAATGATACAAAAACAGTAAATCCGTCGTCACAGTATGACTGAAAAAAAGAACAGTTAAATGTATTCTATTATATGATCTAAATATAGCTGCAATCTCATTGGTCCAAACAGTAGGCAACGGAACGATTTATAAAATCATATTCGCTGGGAGTAGAATCATATTCACTGGCTGAATTGGATTTTTCCAATCTGAAAATAGATTGTGACTCGTATTCAATGACCATACTGTGTATGTAGACTGTTAATTACGCGTGTTAAATAAAAAATAATTGTTGCGTTTTGTTCTTTATGGCATTTTTCTCAATTAAATAGCTGTACCTCACTATTAAACTTAAAGACTACATGGCAATGACGAGTATAAAGTTAACTTACTTTAGTATGCGCATTGTTCGAGTAGTTGTTGCACGCCTATCACGTGCGTCTTTTTTCCCGCATTTCAACGAGGCAAATGTTGTACATGTATATAAGGTTGTAATTCTTAGTCTATTCATATAATAAAACAATTATTGACTAGTGAGTCATTGAATATAATGAGATATTCACCGGCAGAAAGTCATATTGACCCAGGCTATCGCCTCTGTCAATATGATATCTGCCGGTGAATATCACATCATATTGACTCACTAGTCAATAACTGTATAATAGTATGAAAATGCTAATTGATATACATAAAAAATATATTGATTTAAATAAATAATATTAATTAATTAATTAATAATTGAAAGTAACAATTTTACGATACATATAGAAAAAAATGTACATGTTTCAATGACACAAGAAATATAACATACTCTTTGAAGAAGTCATTTTTCTATTGGTCACCGTTAAAAATAAGGTTGCTACATTATTGTTGATCCATGAAATGCTTACAAGACAAATTGTATCTTAGAACTTTTATACATCAAGATTTTTAAGCATTTCATTTATCTATTTATTAATTAATTAATTTATTTTTTTTTTTACTTTTTTTTTTTGGTGTTCGGTTTTAAGTTTTACAAGAAAATAAGAAGAAAGTGTCTTATGCCAAAGGATAGAACCAGTGGCCACTGCATTTCATTTTAAATGTTTTTCCTGTTGGGACAAGTAAACAAACACACGTTATAAAAATATCATTTTGCATTGTCTATGTGATACATTTTCGCAAACTTATTTTCATCTTTTTTATAAATATTCATATTTTGTGTTTTATGTTTTGGCGCTGTGTAGAAGATTTATTTTGATTATATTAAAGATAAGATAAAAGGTTGACCTACAAAAGAACGTCTAGTCACTATTTAAAATAGTGTAAGATAATATTTTAACAATGTTTAATACCAGCACATCTTATAACTCACCAAAATTGTCACTGGATTATGCATGCAGCACTCATTTTTCATTGTATATCTAATTTGTGAAACGCAAAATAAATCCTTTTCTTTAATATCAAGTAGGTAAGTAATTGTTTACGTTTCATTACGAATTGCATTAGTTGTGTTATAGCACCATGAAGAATTTTGTTAAATAATTGTTAACAACATTTACTATATTTTCTGTTACAGGCGGAATAGACTAAATAATGTTCGTACAAAAACAACTTTTCCAACAAAGTCTGCTAATCGTCATAGTTGCTCTTTCCTTCGGTGAATACATGGAACCATCCAGGTATCTTTTTTCTTCTTTTTTTTGTCATTTAAACTATCGATTTATCAAGGATATTTTATAAAAAAAATCCACTGTTTGACTTTTGATACTTCTTTTAAATGTTCTTTCTTTTTTGGTGAATTGTTGTTGTTTCTAGGTCACTTTTAAAAGAGTTATGTTTAAGTTTTTGAATTGAAGAAATTTACCACCTTGCTTGAATTTCGCTACTTTGTCGATCTCTTTCTTTCGATAAATATATAGAAGAACCAATCAGATAGTTGAATGTTTGTCCGAAGGTCATTATTACGGCTTTTATCATAATGGAAGACAAATACAACCTTGTTTGAGTGTCTCTTCTTTATTGACAAAACATTAAAGCTGCTTTCTTTATGGTTAATTATGGTAAAGGAACCATCAATAATTACCCCCCCCCCCCGCACTTAATTGTTTAAAGTGTTGACTTTTTTAGGGTAATAAATTAATGATGTTGTGTTACAATCATAATAATATTTATCATATACTTTACATAACATTGTGCGGCGCTAAATTTATATATTCATACAATAGTAAGGTTCTTCGTGGGCTCTTTTGTTATATTTTTGTTGTCTCCCTGTAGTGCACAAATTGTAAAAAAAATGATTATTAAAATAACTCATTATTAACATGGTTATAATGATACAATGAACTGCTTTATGATAATTGTAACATTGTTACAATAAGGGAAACGTAAGTAACATAAACATGTTAGTGGAAAAAAAGAAACAAAAAACACGCTACCCTATAATATCGCCATAATCTTGAGTTATAAACTTTAACAAACAACGAACAGCTTACAATGTTTTCAAGCCTACCATGCTTTAAAATACTTCAAAAACACTTAAAACTTTTAAAAGTCAATAACCTTTACTCAAGATATCGCATCTCTGAAATCACGTGTACAAAGATAACCGAAGAGGTATTTCCTGTGTAAAATTGTTAAAATTTCATTGTGCGGGCAGGGTAATTTCATCTGCATTTGCAATACCATTCTGCGTATCCTTTGATTCCTGTTATTGAAAGAGAAATAAATAATCATGTAAATAAATGTAAATAAATGATAACAGGAAGTGACATCAACCATCCAATGCAATAATGCAGTTGAAAAAACGTGAGTTAAAGCAAAACATATGTTCAACATTAAATTTAAAGAGAGCCCTGACAGCACCTTTATACACACACACCTGGGTCTAAATGTTCAAGTTTATTTAAGCATATTTATATGTTAAATATATATATTCTTTCCTATAAATTTAAAGGAAGGAAGTCATTCTTATTACGTCTTATAACAAACCACACGAATTTGATATGAAAAGCATTTTAAAATTTGAAAAGTCCCTTGATCTTTCACATTATCAAATAAGGAATATAAACACGGCTTTTCTTTGATTTAATATAATGACATGGCGTTTGGCCCTGGATGGCCAATTTCTTTATTAATATGAAGGACCACTAATATGATCATTCTAACGGCCTTATGAAGATCCAATCAAAACACACAAAATCCATCCAAACAAAAATCAAGGGAGATTTTATTATGGTCTTAAAAGTTATATTATAAGATGTATTAGATGAACTGTTTAAACTACCTTTATTATTAATGTGACATCCCTCGAGATTATTTTGGCCATACGCTCCTTGAAATTTGTGATTTTCACCCACCCGTTGGAGAATTTGTTGAAACAACAACAATATCTTTCTATAACCATTTTGGCATCATCGATAAATAATGTTATTATGTGGGATAAACATAATCTTGTTTTAGATAAAAACTATAACTTCTTTTTAAATCCATAAGCAAGTTTGTAAAGTAAATACATTATATTTATGCATTGATGATACGAAAGTGTTATAGAATTTTTAATGATATATGTGTTTTAGTAATTTCAAAATTCAAACAATGTTATATCAGAAAATAATCTAAATATGTTTTAACCCCACATTTATATTCACTGTTAAAGTTTGATAAAATATAAACAATGTCTCAAATGCTTATAAATGTGACTTGATTTGATAAATGATTTGAGCCGCGTCACGACAAAACCAACATAGTGGGTTCATATCAGCATGGATCCAGACCAGCCTGCACATCCGCGCAGTCTGATCACGATCCATGCTGTCCGCTTACAAACCCTATAACAAGAAGAGAAATTGATAGCGATGCGCAGGCTGGTCTGGATCCATGCTGGTCCCAAACCGACTATGTTGGTTTTGTCATGACGCGGCTCATTTGTTTAAAAATATTTTTTTTTGTTCAGGTATGAACTAATACAGAACATTCTGAGAGAAACAAATTATGATCATAGTTTTCCACCGAATTCAGGTACTCTTTTATTTTTATATGAGAGCTTGTCAATCAATTAGTATCAAAACCTTTAAAGAAATTGAACGTTTTATTTTTCTTACATATCTTGTACATTCTTGATAATGGGTAGTCATCAAATAGAAACTATTTCGTCCACTAATATAAAATAACGATGATATCCGATGTTTGTCTGTAACGTTTCACCGGTTAAAATTGTTAAATAATCCTTTGTTGCATGCTTTTATCCTCTGCATGTTCCAATTGACACGAAATTATTCACATTACAATTACTTCCGTTGAAAACAGATATTTACGATTTGACTATTCAACACAAAGATATTTTTTTACGCAGAAAGACCTATAAGGTGCAAAGATCTAAATTTTATTCGTCATAGTTACTCTGGTGGAGCCCTATCGTGGTTAACTTCGAAAATAAGAATGAATCGAGAGGAAATGGCGGCCATTTTAATTCATTTTATTTAGAAGATAGACCACGTGACCAGATTTTATACTGTTAAAAATACTGTTACCTATGTAACAGAAAAACAGTCACGTAGTACACTTGCGTTATCAGTAAGAATAACTTCCAGAGGCCTATGGGAAATAAGCATTACGAAAACAGTGTGGGGCAATAATTTACTTTGACATGATTCAATGTGCCGTTTTTGGTGTGCGACCCCTATCAATTCATTAGATGATGATGAGTGCTAAAATGACGTGTTAATTCTTTCAATACAATGGCTACGAGATTTCGAACATACAAACAAGAAATGTTGTTCATACCGTTACTTATCTATTCGTCAATGGATTAAACAATTGACTGAGACAATAAATATTACATTCCGAAAGTTATATTGTTTGGTTTTATTAACCTGTCAATTACATACTGATTACACGGTCGATGCACACAGTATATTAATCTTCGGTAGATTTTCGGTAAGTTCCGTGAGATGTACGCTGTACGATGGAATTTAATTTAATTTGTATCTCTCAACAAAGTGTACTCAGCGTTATAGCGCAATAGGGTAAAGCACGAGTTTATACTTTAAGTGCCACACGTGTTTTAAGTTCGAGACCGCGTAGGTCTATGTTTTTATTTTCTTATTAATACTTTCAACAATATTGGAGCTATATATGATTATTTTTTGTTGTTCGTTTTGTTTTATTATGTTTTACTTAATTTTGTTATATCTATATTCTTTTTAAATAACATGTTTTAAGAATTCATGTTTAAAATTAAAACGGATTTAAATCAATAAATGTCTTTTCAATGCTGTAAAACACACTACAAACTGTTCCATTAAAATATACGGCAAAAATAAAGAAAGAGTACTAAAACAATGGCAACAGCAAGGATCGAACCACAGACCTCTAAATTATCAGGCATTCTCTTAACCGACTGTATTATTGTGAATTAACGAAAACCTTCACATTAATGACTAATATACTCCACATTAATTCTCGTAAACTACACGGACCAAACCGAAGTGGGATCGAATATTTAAATGAGTTCTATAATGTATGCTCAATTGACAGGTCAATAAAATCAGACTATACTCCATTATGAGAAGATCATTATGATAAGTGATGTAGCTTTTGTTAAACCCGGGTCTATAAATTGGTAAAGACATTTATAAAATTCCAAAAATTTAATCAAAACAGGTTTGAAACGGGTTTGGTTTATACAGAATTTATTTTAGTTCGATTGTGCAGGAAGCTATAAGCTTATAAACACACTTTCGAATCCGTTCCTGGAACCAACCAGTACTGAGCAATGAGTGTAAAGTTTCTTGCTCAAGGAAACAACGACTTGCCCCTGTCAGGGTTTGAACCTATGAGGCTAGCGATCATTAGATTACTAGTCCGAAGCGTTAACCACTCGGCCATGCCGCCACTTTAACTGAAACGGGTTTAATTTGTTTGGTCGAATCAAATTTGTTTAAGCGTTCGTTTTCCAACGTGGGCATAATTATTTTCTTTGTGCGTAAGCCGATGTAACAAATTTCCGTGTTGAAGTGCTTTATATGTTATACAGTATAAATGTAGAAAATGACAGTGTTTGGTCAATTTACCACACAGCCGTAGAGGTAAACAATATAGTGTGAAATGCTACTTTCTCGTTCAATTATTAAAGAAAGAGTAAAAATATTTTAACATTATTTAACAAAATGCTTTAAATACGAGCTTTATCCATTTTTATGGCCGAGTCACTCTATAAGAATGTTTTTTTGTTATACGGACAATTAACTGATAAGAATAGCTCTTGCTGACCTTAAATACCTTAAAATTGTATTAGACAAACTTTGTTGGACACGCCTAGAAAAGTTATGCCCGGGACATACGTCAAAGGTATAACCAATATCACTATCTTTAAAATCACATTTACCTCAACTTTTTAAGAGATATTTTACATACCGACACAGGTTTCCACACATTAAAACGGTTTTGCAAAATTTAATCTTCGTTTGCTTTCGGTGTAAAGGGGCATAGCCAGCCAAACCTCCTTAATTGGTCTCTAAGTTTAACAAAGCTTGTTCATGAAACTATCCGTGGATGCCCTACATCACTGGATCATCTACGGTCCTTGAGGCCAACATGTGAATTAAGTACCCTTGTCTTTTATGCTGTAAGAGAAGAATGGAATATTCGTGACATTTTTTACCTTTTACACTTTAATAAATAGTCGTTATATGCGACAATTGAAAAAATACATTTGACCTGTCTGTATCTGAAAATACTAGTTCTAGATCAAAGTGTTTAATAATCAGAAAATGATGAGCCCACTAAGTAATTTTCGGTCGTTATTTGGCATGATTTTTCTTTGAAAATTATAATGTGCTATACTGCACCGCTATCATAAAGATGTTATGAAATTCTCACCTGTTGTACACGCATAATCATTTTAAACACAAAACAGTAGTTTGAATAAGAAGCCAGTCATATTGCAAGCACTTCAAATACATAATCACTCCAGTACATTTCAAACACATAATCATTGCATACATTACCAACAAATACTTATAACAATCACCACAACCTCATAATATTTGCAACGGTTGAATACAGAATCATTCACATGTATTACAACCATATTTGTTTATAGAGAGTGTCACACATGTTTCCGTCCAACTTTCTGTCACCGATCTTAGCTCAGAGAATGATATTAAAAAGGTAAGTATTATATAACAGAGACTTTATTTTGCAGTTATTTAGATTTATTATGTGTACATTAAAATCTTTCTAGATAAATATCTTTATTTAACATAAACTTACTTTTATTATGAATGCAAAAATAGAAGGTAAAATGCAATGCATTTTGAACTCTGATTTACATTGATACATTAATCCTTTGGTGTAATATATTGTAATATTTGTGATAAGTAGACAGTTAAAAATGCTTTAGAATTACTATTGACTACCATACACCTTACAACTTATTTTTTGAAAAAGAAAATGTTATACTTACATTCATTAACATGATAAAAGGATATTGAATTCACGATATACCTTCGGATGAACTGGACTGATCGAAGACTAAACTTCGAAGGGAGTAACACTTCATATGATGTAATTTCTCTTGGGGATGATATTGTTGATGACATTTGGCTACCAGACTTATACTTTCACCACGAACGGAAATCGGACCTTCATGGTTTCTTTGCGAACAATCAATTGGTTTATTTACATAAGAACGGGAATATTCTATACAGTGGCAGGTGCGTATGCTATTGAAGAATAACCGTTTATTCCTTCATAAAATTAAGGCCAAAATATTAAATTATTTCAATCATTTTATAATGATATTCTATTTTAAATATTAACAGTTTATAGGCAATAATTTTGCTTAATTGAGCTTATATTTTTTTGGCATATTGCAGACAAACATTGATAACTGTTTATTCACGCACTAGTTTTATCACGTAGATTTATTTTCTGCATTCCTTTTATTTATCGATTTCTTTTCTTTTAGTGAATATTACAAAAAATGCGTGAAGACTTTTATCTTAATTGTTTACGTACATTTCGAATGTTGGATGTTATGTTTATAACAGATACTTGTAAACTATCATATGTAAACTTATTACGTCGTCTATTTAGGTTCAGCATAGAGTCTCACTGTCCTATGGAGTTTAGAAAGTACCCATTTGACAAACAAACGTGTCCTATAATCATTCAAAGCTGTAAGTATCTCTGACTATCCCCTGTACATTAAAAATATAAAAAATGCATAGAAGTCTAGCTAATAAGGTTCTCTATGGTCATGGTTTAGTTCCATTTTTCTTTATATTCCAGCAATTGAAACGCATTATTTTTAACGTAGTGATATATGATATCGTCCTAATCGGTTTCATTTTTCAATTAAATTGTTTGAATACGTCTATATCTATGGTAACAAACGAGAATTAAGATCAACAAGGCAAATGCAACGATCACCGGCACACTCATGCAGGGCACCTAGAAGGCAACAAACCAAAACTGGGAGTGGACATTAAAGCGGCGAAAGTAGAAAGAGACGTTATGTGTAAATAATAAAGAACTAAAACGGACACATATGAAAATTAAAGGGATGTAAGGTTAAAAGTAGGGGGTAAAGAAGAGGTTGGGTGAGAAACGACAATCCAACATGAGAGACATCACAAAACATGTAAACATTCAAAACAAGTAACTGACCAGCAGTGTATATACCTGTCTGTCGGTATATGTACATTTCCCTTATTTTCTTTCCTTACCAATCAATATTTCATAGAACAGATAATTTAAGCTATTGTTGTCTACACTTATGTTATATCTATTTAGTATTTCTTAGTTATATTATTGTAAGAAAATACTAATAAAACGTAACTTTTTTCATTAAGATATTTATGCAATTTTGCTTTTAGATGCCTTTCCGAGTGACATCCTTCGGTTAAATTGGAATGGTGGTAAAAACGCGATTAAAATTGACAATGAATCTAAAAATAACCTGAAAGTAGATCAAGATTCTGTAAAGCATACATTTGATCCACCTTATCCAGATGCAGGTAAAAATTCAACCATCTATAAAAATTCTTGAAATATTTTTTTTATTTTGCTGCCTGAAACAGTAAAAATGCCTCAACTTAAAAAATATAAAAAAGCTATAATAAATAAAAGATAAAAAGAAAAAAATCTATATTCGGAAATTTAAGATTTTAAAAGGTTGCTCTATAGACTATGCCGTTTTGTGTTCTTTTAAAGACCCAACCTAAAGGTTATGAACATATTTTGAGCAGTCACAAAATATAGCCTTAGATCGGTATATATTATATGTGGCCATGTTTAAAGATCAAAGAAAAATAATAAAACACGGATTAGATGGCAACTTACAAATAACAGAAAGCAGCGTGTATAACTTACATTCATTCATATGTATGATGATTAGTTTGATTTTAATACATATTTTATTTTTTTTGTGCTTGTAATTATCTTTCTCATATTTTCAGTTGCAGTATTTTCAACACTAACTGCCAATTTAGTTTACGAACGACAAACGGCATCGTTCATAATTATGGGACCTCCATTTTTTTTTTTTGTAATTGCCCTATTGTCATTTCTCATACGTGATGACTTTTCGACGAGAATCACGCTCATTACAGGAACTTCAGTCAGTAACTTTGTACACTGGACAGGGATACGAAGCACTCTTCCATCCGATTCATCTTTTAATTATTTTGATATTTTGATGATAGTTAACTTTATATATTTTGGAGTGATCTTAACAATTCACATTGGTAAACGATATTGGAAACAATACAAGGTAAATCGCTTTTCGTGTTGCCATTAGTTAATATGAACGATACTCACTAGAAATCACTTCATTTTTATGACAATGCGCTCTCAGAGTTTTAAATTTAGAAAAATGAATCGAACCAAAAAATATAAATTTCAGATTTACAGTTTCAGGTGTCCTTAAATATTATTTTTCAAATAAATTGCATAATTTTATGATTTAAAAAATAATACTTTGCAGTTAATTGACTTCATTTAATATGTTAATATATGACAACTTGTCTAATGAAGCCCGTGTCAATAACAGGATGGTACTAGTAGTGCGAGTGATATTGTCTTGCCGATCTTTTAGATGTGCGTTTTAATGTTACAAAATTTCATGCATTACTTTAAAAACAATTGTGGCGTTTTATCCTCATGCTATATTTCTCTATATTAACATAAGAATTGTAATGAGTTACACTTAACCCATGCCTTAATACTTTAAATGCGAGAATGCAAGGAAAGAGTTGTTAATTGTGGAATTGAACATTTAAAATTCAAGCGATTACTTATACATCTCGTCATTTGCCTCGAAGTACTCTGAGACGCGTTTTCTTGAGATGCATATTTTTAGTCTACGATTATTCGTTGTGGTACGTGCACTTTGGTATACTGGTGTGTACAAAAAACAAAGAAGGCAGATCAAAGTCTTTGTTTTGAATGATACTTACATCAAGCAATGATTTCTCCTCAGTTTTGAAAAGACAAGGTGCGGTAAATAATATAAGAGCGGTAAACTGTTGTTACAATACATTCTGTCAAAACTTTTTAACGATACCATACATATGACTTGGACATTATGTTATAGAAGTGTTAAAGTATGATACCATTTGAAGAGCATTGTCATTTATTTACATATTTGATACATACTTGGACAAATGAACACATAGGTCAAATCGGAACTGTTGAATAATTCTGATATGACATTTATTTGATAAGACCGTTAAGAAAAAATGAAAGATGTGATTAAATTATCATCACATTGTTATTTACTAATTTTAAAAGTTTGATTAATATTTTTACAAAAGACCACCCATTACAAAACCGGTGAGCTGAAGTATTTCGATACGATCATCATTTGACCTCAAGCTCAAAAAATTGAAACAGCTTACATAATCACACTTTGGTGTTTTTTTGCATATTTATGTGTAACTTGGACAAAAGAACACACATGGAACAACACCGACATGATGATTGATAACAATGTAATTTTACCTATAATTGATCTTGACCTCTTATGTCAGAACACCTGTATGCAAAATTTAAACAAAAATTACCGTATTGTTTACGAGTTATGGGGCGTTTTTTCTTATCTAAATCATGACTATTAAAAGGGTTCTTTTTCAGAAATAAGAAAGTCTAAGTAAAATATTATATAATCAATATGAAAAAACACGTTTTCCTATTGAACATTGTTAATAAACAAATAAAAGCATTCAACTTTTAAATGTTACAAGCACATTTATTGTTTCCTCTCAAAATGTTTGAAATTTCCATACAGATGTTACACTATTCCACTCATTTAAAACAAGAGCCGGTTGAACCGGGTGATGCTCCCCGAATAGGTTTTGGACACAGGAAGGTATACCTCTTGTTGTGTCAGAATTATGTCACAGACAAAGTTCAAAGTGTAAAAACAACCCAAATATTGTGTACGACACGTTGTCTCAATATGGTGATCATTTTTGTGAAATAGTTGTAAAATCCGACTTCAAATAACGAAGTTATGCACCTGACATTATTTTGCCGCAAGGTCATGCTGTGACCTTGACCTTCAAGGTAGTGACCCTAATGTTGCATGCCACATGCGATTCAATATGGTGATCATCTCTGTGAAATAGTTGTTAAATCCGACTTCCAGTAACAAAGTTATTGGCCGAACACGATTTTGCTGCAAGGTCATACCGTGACCTTGACCTTTAAGGTAGCGACCCAAATGTTGCGCGCGACACAATGTCTCATTGTGGTGATCATTTCTGTGAAATAGTTGTAAAATCTAACTTCAAATAATGAAGTTATGTGCCGGACACAATTTTGCTGCAAGGTCATGCTGTGACCTTGACCTTCAAGGTAGCGAGCCAAATGTTGCGCACGACACGCCATTTTAATATGGTGATCACTTCTGTGAAATAGTTCAAAAATCTGACTTCAAATAAGGAAGTTATGGGCCGGACACGATTTTGCTGCAAGGTCATGCTGTGACCTTGACCTTCAAGGTAGCGACTTAAATGTTGTGCATGACACGTCATCTTAATATGATGATCATTTATGTGAAATACTTTTTAAAACCAACTTTAAATAATGAAGTTATGGGCCGGACACAATTTTGCTGCAAGGTCATGCTGTGACCTTGACCTTCAAGGAAGCGACCCACATGTTGCGTGCGACACATTGTCTCAATATGATGATCATTTCTGTGGAATATTTTTTAAATCTGACTTCAAATAACAAAGTTATGGACTGGACACGATTTTGCTGCAAGGTCATGCTGTGACCTTGACCTTCAAGGTAGCGACCCAAATGTTGCGCGCGACACGTTGTCTCAATATGGTGATCATTACTGTGAAATATTTTTAAAATCCGACTTCAAATAATGAAGTTATGGACCGGACACGATTTTGCTGCAAATAACATGGGCCGGACAGGAATTCGTACGGAAGGACGGACGGACGGACAACCCGACGACTTTATGCTCCCCCGAATTTTTTCGGGGAGCATAAAAAATGTTTAACCATTGTGATATTTGGAGAGTCTTATTCAAAGTATCTAGAATTTACCACATAGAAATGGTGCTTTCAAAGTGTGTCTAAATTTTCTTAAAAGTATTAATTTACAATTTAGAAAACAAAAGTAGATTTACACTGTTGTATTTACCTGTTATATGTTTGGTAATTAATAATTATAAACTTTTATTACAAATGTCCGTTTAATGTGTTTCTGCCTTTTAATTCGGCTATCAAAAATATTGTATTACTTTAATAGTAAATCTACTTCTTTTTGCAGCAGAGGGTAACGACTGAAGTAAATAACGACGTAGCTGAGATTTGTTCCGATCGAAATGAACAAATTTGCGTCAGAAAGAGCCGCAAAGAAAACAAACAACAACAACTGTTATCATCACATATAGAATTTCAGCAAGCTTCGGTAAATATACGACCTGTATTAATGTTTGCCAATAAATTATCAATGTTTTTTAATTGTAGAAGATAAACTTGCTTTCGGTATATAACAAAGAAGTCTGTTATTTTTTATGTTCAATACAACATTGATTGCAATCGTATAAACGAAAATATTGCATCTGATGTCCATTCATTGAAATATATTTCAATGTTATATGCAAAACTAACAAAAATTATTTATATATCATGCCTCTCTCATATATATTATTTTTCTTTAGAGAAGTAATGTTGAGAAATGATAATAATAATGATGGATTCAAAGCATTATTGGTGCTAATCATGCAATTATGAATAAGTAGACAAAAAGGGCTGAGTGTGCAAAAAAATGGAAAAAAAGTAGCAAAGCGTAAACAAAGAAGTATTTTGACTTCCATACAAAACACCAAATCACTTTAACTATACCAATTCCCAAAAATTAGAAAAAAATTAAAATTGATAACCTTTAAGTTATTCTAGGAAACCATAACTGGGACATTAAAAGTAAGAAGAGCTGCAAAAGGAGACAGGACGCTAAATACTTGACACAGTAAAGGAAGACAAAACTTGAACGAATAATAAATTATGATATGATATAGATATATTTCAGATTGTGAGTATTTTTGTACCTCACAGTTGAAATATGACAATGTCATTAAAAGTTACAGACATTTTCATGCTCTAATGGAAAGACAATACTTTGTGATCTGAAGACAATGCCTTGAGTAAAAAAATGATACGAGCAAAACGTATACTATGTTATCATTTCAGAGAGCAAATATCTCTTGAAATAAAAATGTTATGAACCTTGTCATGCATGATGTAAGTAATTACAAAGAACAATCATCTTAAGTACATGTCATTTACAATTACAAAGATAATGCTTAGAAATAAATTAATTTTCACTAAATTCTAATTTTAAAGATGAGATAATTTTCGAAATACAGGAGCTACAATAATGAATTGTTAGGTGTTTTTTGAAAAATATTTTTGAAGTCTGAATTAAATATAATAGAAAATTCTGAGTATTAGGGATTATGATTCAGTAAATAATCTAAATATCAAGTAAAATATATTTCAAACTTATATGCAAACCAAACAAATTTTTTATTTAAGGATTTTAAGTAATCTTTACTGATTTGCCGCGTAATGTCATATGTTCTTCTCCATAACGTCATCACATCACGACGTAACAGTTCCAATTAAATTCTGTAAAATATATCGATTTTATTTTTTTTAAAATTTGTCATAAAAGTTATTCAGTCATTAACTTACTTCTCTTTAAGCAGCAAAATTACATACGACAGAATTAATTCGTGTTGATAATTTCATTTAACTAAGAAATACAATATTTTCATCCGCATTGAACTATAGACCGGTGTCGCGTAATGATCACACGCGTTACCACGCGTGCGATTATTATGCAGGGTCGTAATTATCACACGGTTTTGGGTAGTGCCGTGATAATCACAAGGACGGTATTATATTTACACTTAATATTCTTGAATTATATATCATTTTTTTCCTAAATGATTTCCGCGTCTAATGGTGTAAATTTTATTAAAAAGCTATGATTTTCCACCGCATAGGGGAATATTAAAGTGTAGACTTAAGACAGAAAACATTTTTCCTAAATATCAGCGTGCAATCTTTCGATACAGACATTAATATAAATAATGGCTGATATAATTGAAAAATATTTTTCAGTTTATGTTTCTCTGTTTTAAAATAGTTAAAAAAAGTCTGTTTCATGGATTTCCCTCCGTTTTTTTTTTTTAAATTTATGTTAGTCCCCTTTTTAGCTGAAATATGTTTAGTCTTATTTGTTGCGCTTTGTGTGTTTGCATGCAATTCAAGATAATAGTAAAATCCAAAATTAAATGAAAAGAATAAATAAATAAAAAAATAAATTTAAAAAAAAGGAAGACTCGAGATGGCAAAGATCTATATGGTGTGAAAAAGGGTTAAGTATACGGAAAGGTCCATGAATTCTTTTTTAATTGGCATGACATTTCCATATTATTAAACTTATATAAACATCTCGTTCCGTTTTGATACACCAAAGAAAGTATATGCTGTCAATTGACTCATGAACCTGGAAAAAGTGTTGATCTGTATATTTGTTGATTATGAACTTTTTCGCTATAGTTTATATATTGTGTGATATTTATATAATTATGGTTCTTAGCCTGGTTTAATGTTCATTGCATATGTATTATTACCTCATGTTGTCATGTTTGCATGATCTGAGTGGAATCAGAAATTTAGATAATAAAAATTAATAAGTAGTTCTCTTTAAAAATTGATGTATCATTTATTTAAACGGGAACTGTAAATGTTTTTACCTGCAGCCAACGACAAATGGATAAGCGTTCAGAAAAATGTATTATTTTATTTATTTTGATATCTGGTCAAAACGTTTTACTTGCTACAAGTTTTAAGTTTAGCAAGCACGCGTGATATTTTAACTAGCTAGGAAGTTGCCTATCTCTGTTATCCATGTCTCTGGTGGAATAAAGAATAGAATAGCAATGTAACTCAGAAATATGTCAAGGATATGTTTGCGAAAAAATTGTCAATTATTTCAGAAATACGCATTACATATATATCATTATAGAAGTTTTCAACAAATAAGACATCAACACTTTTTCAGTAGTTTATGAAAAATAAAAAAGAGTGCGTTCGTATTTCATATAATGAATATGAAATTTTCTCAATTACAACAGTTTTCACGTGAAATGTAAAAAAGGCACAATTAAGGATTCGCGCTAATAACATAATATAATATGATATAAAAGTAAGTTAAATTCAGTATATGTTAAAGTAAAAGATGTAAACTTGCTCTTATTATTCATCAGTGTACCTTAAGAATTTGATAACACATCTTCTAATCTTAAGGTAAAGATGCCAAAATGCTGCTAAATAACGATATCCCTCTTATAGTAACAAAAGCTATTCAATTGCGTTTGTCTAGTGGTGTTTGGTAATACCGTGATGATCACACGTACGGTCTTATACTTAATCAGACATACTGGTAATACACTTTTTTCCAAAAGGTTTTCCGCAATATAATTTCTTTTTCATTAATACGACATTTTAAGGATTTCTTTCTTATGACAACAAGACGTCCAACCGTAATGAATAATTTAAAGTTTTTTTTTAATTACAAAGAAAATATCTTTCAATGACGATAGTACTGGTACTGACCACATTGAATGGCAATGATGATATAGGTTGTTGTCATGCAGCTCCACATAGTTATGATGATCCTCTTAGTAATTATAATAATCATTGTGTTAGTGATTATGTGAAATATTTCCACCAGTGTGATTATTACGCTACAGCTTTAATATTACCACGCGTTTGATTATTACGCGGCGGCGTAATAATCACACGGTTAGGGGTAGTGCCGTTAGAATCACATGTACGGTCTTAGATTTACTCCAAAATAGTTAAATACACCATTTTATTTGAAAATGAATTCCGCATCTAATAGTATAATTTTTGTGGGGATTAATTAATTTTCTAACACACGGGAGTGTTTCAAAAAGCATGTATTGCAGCAATTTTTAAATAATTATGACAAACTTTGTTATGAATAATTATATAATTATGTTCTGATAAATATTTTTTAAAAAGTTTAAGTTCTACTTTTAGAATGTGTTTTATTTATGGTGTTTTCACTAAGTGTTCTAGACAGTTGTGATTTTAAATATTGATAATAGATATGTGTGTTTGTTATATTTTTGCCAGGGATGTAAATAGACAATCATTGATATGTCATTTTCTTAATTAGAATAACATTATCTTAACAAATCGTAAGTTATTACATTTAATAATGGTTATCAATAAAATGGCCATCAGATAGAGATACTTATATTGCCGAAATGTATAATTTGTATTAGAAATTAGAATAGTGCACGTGTTCGATTATATCGCACAACATAATTAAGTAAGAAGTAACAACGGTCATGCGTACAAAATTTATTTAATTTAATCAAATATTTTTGAATTATGTAAAATATAATACTATTTTCACCGAAATCAATTTTGTGTCTACATGTGTCTTAAGCTGAATTATGCAAAGCCCTATAATGTTTTGATGTTAAACAAACTTGATCTCTGAAAAAATGTATAAACCGCCTGCGAGAGTAAAGCCGTGATAAGCCGTGATAATCGCAGCATGGTTTTATATTTAACCAAACATACTAGAATTAATAATATTGTTTACTAAAATGAATTGTGTCAAATAATTGTCCTTCTTTTTTACATATATGTTTGTTATCCAACACACAGGATCATCTTGAAAAAAGTAATTAAAAAGCGTCTATTCATAATTTTTGTTTTATTTTTTCTTACATAAATTATACTTGTTCATGTCGAAAAATATTATGATAAAATAAATAGTTTTTACCTAGATTGAAATTATTAGTGTCATATCCAGTCGGTTTTATATGCATAATACGTATTGATGCATGGAAGTGTCAATTCTCTTAAATCGCTAGGCGTGGAAGTTAACATTATGCATTAAGACACGAAACATACTGTTTGAAGTGTTCGCCATTCCTTATATCAGGTTTTTGACAAATATGGGTATTGACAATTCTTGTCAACACGCACATTATTTATCGACTTAATCTTTTACCACCTGATAAATCTCTAATTAGCATAATAGCGTCGCGCTCTGTGGGTGTATAGATACTGGCAAACTTTTTGTTTTTAGTTTTTTTTTTAACAATCCGTGAATTCCATTTGAGAACATTGTATACACATATTCGCATCCAACAGGTTAAGTATAAGACAAAACACAGTTGTGATAAGGATGATAAATGGGAGTAGTATAGGGGTCTCTTTACCCACAGGACTGCGCATGCGCGGCGGCCATTTTGTTTTCTATTAATCAATACTCATTTGCTTAGAAGAAATGACCTCACTACACATGCGCAGCGGCCATGTTGAATAACAGACGCGCGTCGGCCATTTTTGATTTTTTTTTAAGAATGACATCACCACGTTATAAATAGAAATAAAAAATATCTCCCGGCAGTATACGGAGCTGATTCGTATACCCGATCTAGGGCTTGAATCTAGGACATTGAAGGTCAGGTCCTCGGCTCTAGACGGAAGGATAAATATCATAATTTATAAAAGAAATGTTTGTAAATAAATACCTGCTTAACATTTTAATTAATAAAAGCAAATAAACTAGAATTAAAAAATACAAATAGCTTATGTTTTTTAATATGGTCAAAATAAATAATGTGCATTGAATAAAAATAGAACTTGTTTACTCCTCGGCGCTCCGAAACCAAATGACACAAATCATCAGTGTATTATTTCTAAATGCTCTGATCACGAGTGTAAAGTCGCCACAATGTATGGCGTGTGTTTATTTAGGAACGGAAACCATAACATTGCCTATTGAAATGTTGAAGTTAATCCCTTTAAAGTAGCCCTTCGGTCTGGCGTATGTTTATTTAGGGATATGCGGACAATGCTCCATTCAACTGTCAAAATTTATCCGTCTAAAGTAAAAGCGGATAAGCAATAAGCTACTGAAGTGTCAGTACCAGTGGGACATAATTTTAAACATATTTTGGAAAAGAAATGCCAACATGTTTTGAAAACTGATCATCACGAATGTGCAAAATTATAAAAAAACAACTATCATTAATGGTAACTAAAACCGAACAAAAATACAACAGGAAAAGCGTTTTACGTCTTTTGTGCAACATTTTACGATATACATTTTGATTTTTTCGCAGCAAATGATAGACCTGACAGAATGCTTCAAAATAAACCCCAGGTTGTCGATTCGATTTTAAGCGGTTTTCGAGTTATGGTCCATTATCGGGTTTTAAACCATTTTTTTTTTAAAGTTCATAAAACCCTTAGATTTATATGCCGTTTGTAAGATCTCTGCCAGTAGATACAGAAAATGTATTATTATATGGATCTAACTTTTACTGTTTCTGAGATAGTAGAGTTTCAATATGGCAGACATAATCACTCATGCGGAAAAACGCGCATAACTTTTTCGTTTATGAACGAAACATAGTCATGTTTGATATCAAATTGAAGGTCTTGACGAGTACATTCAGACGCTGTCGATAGTAAAGTTCATACTGGAAGTCAAAATCACTCATGCGTAAAATATATATATGTATATTGGTTGCTAGAGCAACCGAATACGATATGATTTTTAATTGTTGACTACCAATTGAAAGAACAGTTCAATACCTTTAATTTACACCCCCATAGTCGATTCGATAGTCAACTGTTACAGAGTTATTACGTAACAGCGATTTTTAAACCCAAATTTTCAAAGTTTACAAAACCCTTCAATTTATATACCGTTAAAAAGATCTCGATGAGTAGATTCAGAAAATTTATAGGTTTATGGGTCTATCATTATGAGTTACTGAGATATTACAGATATAGTGCATTTTAACCACCGATGTTAGATAAAGCGTTATTGCACTAAATTGTTTGAAAATATTCAAACGAGTGTGGCGTCCTTATTTATGGGTCGATTTTACCCATCTTGGTACCAAATTAAAGGTATTCAAGAGTACTTACAGACGCTGTTGATAGTAAAGTTAATACTGGAAGTCAAAATCACGCATACGTAAAATGACGATTCTCCGCTTATTTCTGGACATATCATTGGCATGTTGCATATCAAACGAAAGGTCTTGACGAATGTTACAAGCTGGAACTAACAAACCGCAAGTGAAATCACTCATGCGTAAAAAAATCATTAAAATAACTAAAATAATCTTACCCCCAGTCTTTACTCCTCGCTATCTAAATCGTCAATGAATGAATCGCTACGGCTAATCGTAATAAATGGAGTAAATGAAGCGTTCTGATTGGTCACTTATGAAACATTATTCTGATTGACTCGAAAGCAGGCTGGACAACCGTTCTCTTGCAATGAGTAAAAAAAGATAAAACAAGTGAGGAGGAGGTGGAGGAGGTGAAGGAGGAGCAGGAGGTGGAGGAGGAAGTGGAGGAGGAGGAGGTGGAGGAGGAGGTGGAGGAGGAGGGGGTGGAGGAGGAGGAGAAGGAGGAGGAGGAGGAGGAGGTGGAGGAGGAGGAGGGGAGCAGGAGGAGATTAACAAGGTGGAGGAGTAAAAGAAGAAGGTGAAGATGTGGGAGGTGTAGGAGGAGGTGAACGAGGAGGGGAGGAGGAGGAGGAGGAGGTGGAGAAGGAGGAGGAGGAGGAGGGGAGAAAGAAAAGGGAGGAGGTGTCGGAGGAGGAGAGGAAATTTTTTACCTGTATCTGCAAACGTAAGAATCGTTAAATAAATTTGTAAGAAGGCAGATTTGTTCAGCTTTCATAAATCTTGCTACTAAAATGAATAAGTGTTCTGTATGTAATCAGGTGTTCTCTAGGCTTGACAACATGCGAAGACATGAACGTTATAAGCATAGCAGTTACGACACAGTAAAAAGTAATTCTCTATTACAAGAAGTAACTCGAGGGAAAACTTCAGAAAAGATGACATTTCAGCACTCTTTTTCCATGGTTTTTTCCGGACCAAGTGGTAGTGGAAAAACGGAATGGACCAGAACACTGCTGTTATCTAACCTAGTTCGTCAGCAGTCTAAACGCATCATATGGTGATTCGGACAATAGCAACCTCTGTATGACGAACTCCAGCGTAGAATACCTTGGATAGAATTTGTACACGGTATCCCAGATTACTTGACTAATCCTGAGTACATTAACTCCAGCAAAAAGAACCTGATTGTTTTTGACGATTTGATGACAGAAGTCAAATGCAACCAGAGAATTGCCGATCTTTTTACAAAGGGCAGCCACCACAGAAACGTATCCATCATTTATCTCACTCAGGATGTGTTTCCTCAAGGAAAAGCCTGCAGATATATCGCTTTGAATACCCAGTACCTGGTATTGTTCAATAATCCTATCGACAGACAGCAAGTGGCGACATTGGCCAAAAGAATATATCCCACATCCAGTGCCATTTTTATGAAACGGTTCCAGCAAACTACGTCGAAACCTTACAGTTATTTGGTAATAGATCTAAAATCCAGTACACTTGAACATAATCGTTTACGTAATGACGTTTTTGAGGCCAACAAGCCAGAACTTAGAAAACGGATGGATACACCTCCGGAGAACCAGTTACACGGTGAATGTTATTCGTCTGACACGACGATAAATGACGATGATGATGATGATGACGATGATGATGATGAAGATGCAAATTATGATACTGATAAAGATCATATAGAGGGTGGTTATAGAGGTGTAAAGAGACCAGCTTTCTTTATGGGATCTCCTGGTAAGCGTATAAAAGAAGAGCTCAAAGAAGAACGCAAACGTCATGACATATGGTATAGAAGATTTCAGAAGCCTTTACGACAGTCTTGTAAAGAACAATTTAAAGACGGGCTAAACAGTTACATAGACCAAGAGTACTCTTTTTGATGAGGCTTATGCTCGCACTGCTAATGATGCGTTGCCACATTTGAGAAAGACGATGAGACAAAATTATGCCCAGTTTCTGATTGACTTTTACGTATTACAAGAGGACCCCGCTCAGCAACAAATTCTCCAGTCAGCGAAGAAACTTAGACAGCAGCATGACATGACCATTGAAGAATCTATGCGACAAGCCGTTAAACTAAGAAAAGACCTGTTTGAGACGTAATGGCCTAATCACGACATCAAGGATTGTAATGTTGAGAATAATAAAGATGATGACGATGAAGGTCACATATCAGATGAAGAATAAAAATACCGTAAGAATGATATTTGCTCCTTTACTTTCAAAACACAACATGGGTTCCATAGAGGTGTACGATCATAAACAACAAAAATGGGTGCCGTATTAAGATGACCCAGGGAAATGGTATCAGCATTTTAAAGATTTGAGGGACGGTTACGTGACACTCGATCGTAGAGGCCATTACATTATCGGTAGCGGTAATTCGCTTAGAAGGCTCGTGATACTAGAAACAAAGCTCAAAGAAACGGAGAAAAGGCTTAAAGAAACGGAAGAGAAGCTTCAAAATGCACAACGCCCTGTGGTCAATATGGTTAGTCCCGTGGCACAAGCGGTTGAAATGGCAAAGTCGGAAGTAAAACGATTACATGATTCCAATATAGAAACGTCGGCGCCTAAGAAGCGTAAAACGGATATTGACTGGACTCAGTTCACTTTCTAAAATGGATAATTACCAGCTACAAAATATATTAAAAAGATACCCAGTGACAGTGTGTGCGGCTGATGAAATTCGTAAACAAAACGGAAGATTTGTGATTTCAAACACAGATACGAGTAACGGACCGGGAAAACATTGGGTAGCATTCTATTTTCCTCGACATGGACCTTACAAATATTTCGATTCCGTTTGAAATAGTCCAGAAAGCTATGGCGTGGGATTTGAGAAGATACTTTACAAGAAATATCTCAGAAATTACGGCCAACTACAACAATTTTCGTCTAATGAGTGCGGCCTCTACTGTGCATACTATGTCATTAAACGATATCAGGGAAAGACTTTGAAAGACATCGTCAAAGAATTTGATCCGTATCAAAAAAGCACAATGATCGTCCAGTAGTGTCTAAAATGAAGAAACTGATTAGAAAAAAAGTTGTTGACAAAACAAGTTTATCACTAGTTTTAAAACATTGCTCTGTATGAAATAAAAATATAAATTACCATATGTTTTGTTTTTATTTATTCCCAGAAGAATAACGTTATGCTACTGCTATTGCTCCGGAATACAAGACAATACAATCCCCGCCTCTCTCTGTTTAGTCAAATCACGTTGCAGTTAGACCAATGAAAATTTGCAAGTAATGTCTAATCAGTGACCAAACATAACGCTTCTTTTACTCCAGTTATTACGATTAACCGTAGCGATTCATTCATTGTCGATTTAGATAGCGAGGAGTAAAGACTGGGGGTAAGCTTATTTTAGTTATTTTAATGATTTTTACGCATGAGTGACTTCACTTGCGGTTTGTTAGTTCCACCTTGTAGCATTCGTCATGACCTTTCGTTTGATATGCAACATGCCAATGTTATGTCCAGAAATAAGCTGAGAATCGTCATTTTACGCATGAGTGATTTTGACTTCCAGTATGAACTTTACTATAACAACGTCTGAAAGTACTCTTGAATACCTTTAACTTGATACCAAGATGGATAAAATTGACCCATAAATAAGGACGCCACACTCGTTTGAATAGTTTCAAACAATTTAGTGCAATAACGATTTATCTACAATAGGTCTTTATCTGTAATATCTCAGTAACTCATATTGATAGACCAATAGACGCGTTGCAGAATTTAAGGTCAATTTCAGGTCACTCATGTTTTATATAGTGGAGGCAGAATGCTGTTTACTGATAAGCCTCCAGAACAAGTTTAAAGAGAAGTTATATCACAATAATCATACTTTAATGGTTAAAATAAGCAGTTGTTATTAGCGAAATATATCTTAAATGTTTCAGAAATTTGTGAATTATTTGATGCTTTGTCTGTTGGTTTATTTTGGGTTTGTTTTATGTAAATATTAAGGATATTACTTAATGGTGAATAAAATAGTTTAATAAAACTAATGAAATATCAAAAAAGAAATATTCTAATGAAATATTTTTCATAAAATTCAAAAATGGTAACATTATAATATTAACATCTCACGGCCGACTCTCAACATATAATAATTCTTTTATTTAAAACACATGAAAACCGTGCATTTACAGAATAAAATGTTCCGGAAGAAGATATTATACTACTACTTTAAATAGGTTTTTTTCACAAAACAAAACATATTTATTTCATACACAGGCATTCTTATTCAAATTTATGGATGCTCAAATAGGCAAAACACAGAAAACACCATGTCATTCTATGTACTTATATATATATTTATATATTTTTAAATACGTATTGTGGAGAAAGGATGCATAGACAAACGCTATAAAAAAGATTTGACCAAGACAATTAAAGCCCTGGCAACCAACAAATAATTCTTTGCATGCATTTTACGCTTTATAATGTGACAAATTAGTTTGCTTTGTGATTTTTACTATGTTTCATAACATAAATCATTTTTAAGTAACTGGCAAGTCTAATAATTTCTCCATTCCACATAGTAAATTAATTGTTAGCAAAAACTTAAAGTGTAGCCTTAATTTTATTAACAGGCTTTTCTGCGGAAGTGGAAATATTTTAAATGACTGGGTTATGCATTTCAGAAGTCAAAGAATATCTGTATAATTTGGATAGATGTTACACAAATATTTGTATATAAGCCAGTCTGTTGTTTTCATATTTTTGTATTCTGATATTTCTTATAATATTGGTAGTTTTGAATTGTAGTTTTGAAACTGAGTTTATGCCTGAGGTTAAAAATAGATTAAAGATAATTCAAAATAAATCAATGACAATTTAGGTTGCATGGATTTGATCATATTTTTTTCTTTATCAGGTAAGCCTTGTAACGTATGTTATTTGTACACTGAGTCGTCATTGCCAACACTTGTAAGTTTCTCATAATAGAACAGGCTGTACATGTCGAAACACTGGTAAATAATTTAATAATAATAATATGATGATGATGATGATGATGATGATGATGATGATGATGAAAACTTTATTTAAAGGCAATAGTTTGGCAATTTCAAGCTTCGTTTTGAGTCTCTATCAAAATGTACATATAGTATACAGTTCCAACAAATGATTTATATAAAGATACATATTGTTTATCCAGTATTAAAATGATTTTGCATATATTCAGGGAGGAGAGTGTTTAGGGACTTATATAATAAAATTATATGGCGTTTTTTATAATTTACTCTCAGATAATTTTATAAATGCAGTATAATTAATTGGGGCATTGAATGTTGGTATCTGTAGCTTATCCAAGATTTTTATTTCCAAATAATTATGGATCAGAAGTGTTTTTTGTCTGCAGAAATGGATAGTTTATTAAAGTAAAAAATAATTAGATTGCTATACAGACAAAAAAGTATAAAGAAAAAACCAAAGACAAAGTCAGTACACTCTTTTACATGAACTTAGGCTATTAGCAGACAGCTTTCTGCCTCCAGAGATTACCTGTGGTCAGTAATGATATGCAGCGTTCTATTTTGTTTCTGAATCTACTCATCGAGATCTTTTTAACGGTATATAAATTGAAGGGTTTTGTAAACTTTGAAAATTTGGGTTTAAAAATCTCTGTTACGTAATAACTCTGTAACAGTTGAAAATCGAGTCGACAATGGGGGTGTAAATTAAAGGTATTGAACTGTTCTTTCAATTGGTAGTCAACAATTAAAAATCATATCGTATTTGGTTGCTCTAGCAACCAAAATATATATTGTTTACGCATGAGCGATTTTGACTTCCAGTATGAACTTTACTTTCGACAGCGTCTGAATGTACTCGTCAAGACCTTTAATTTGATATCAAACATGACTATGTTTCGTTCATAAACGAAAAAGTTATGCGCGTTTTTCCGCATGAGTGATTTTGTCTGCCATATTGAAACTCTCCTATCTCAGAAACAGTAAAAGATAGATCCATATAATAATACATTTTCTGTATCTACTGGCAGAGATCTTTCAAACAGCCTACAAATCTAAGGGTTTATGAACTTTTAAAAAAATTGTTTAAAACCCGATAAAGGGCCATAACTCGAAAACGGCTAAAAATCGAATCGACAACCTGGGGTTTATTTTGAAGCATTCTGTCAGGTCTATCATTTGATGTGAAAAAATCAAAATGTATATCGTAAAATGTTGCACAAAAGACGAAAAACGCTTTTTTGTTGTATTTTGTTCGGTTTTAGTTACCATTAATGATATTTTTTTTTATAATTTTGCACATTCGTGATGATCAGTTTTCAAAACATGTTGGCATTTCTTTTCCAAAATATGTTTAAAATTATGTCCCACTGGTACTGACACTTCAATAGCTTATTGCTTACCCGCTTTTACTTTAGACGGATAAACTTTGACAGTTGAATGGAGCATTGTCCGCATATCCGTCCCTAAATAAACATACGCCAGACCGAAGGGCCACTTTAAAGGGATTAACTTTAACATTTCAATAGGCCATTGTTAGTGTTTCCGTACCTAAACAAACACACACCATACATAGTGGCGACTTTACACTCGTGATCAGAGCATTTAGAAATAATACACTGATGATTTGTGTCACTTGGTTTCGGACCGCCGATGGGTAAACAAGTACTATTTTTATTCAATGTACATTATTTATTTTGACCATATAAAAAATATGTTATTTGTATTTTTTAATTCTAGTTTATTTGCCTTTATTTATTAAAATGTTAAGCAGGTATTAATTTACAGACATTTCTTTTATTAATGATGATATTTATCTCTCCGTCTAGGGCCGAGGACCTGACCTTTAATGTCCGCGATTCAACCCTAAGATCGGGTATACAAGTCAGCTCAGTATACTTCCGGGAGATATTTTTTATTTCTATTTATAACGTGATGATGTCATTCTTAAAAAGAATCAAAAATGGCCGCCGCGCGTCTGTTATTCAACACGGCCGCCGCGTATGTGTAGTTAGGTCATTTCTTCTATGCAAATGAGTAAATATTAATAGATAATAAATGGCCGCCGCGCATGCGCAGTCTTGGAGGTAAATAGACCCCTAAACTACTAATGGGCACCGGTAACAATACATGTACAAATGAGCCATAATTGTTTAATTTCAGAGGTTCAAACTGAATATTATTGATTATTGACAAAGTTACGTCCCCTTTGTAAAAATACCTCATTAAATAACTGTTCACAAGTGTATTTTTATTTAGACTGTATACATATATATAAAGTTGTATTTATATATTTAGTGCTTGGAACATATTAATACATTCTTAAAATGGAAGGGAGTTCAATGAGAAGGTTTTTAATAGATATTTAGGGTCACTGGGTTCTACTGACTATTCAAGCAACGTTGACACAAATTTTACAATTTGAATTTTCAACTGTGTTCAATAGTTTTTACAATTTATAAAGTGGTTCGGTTCTGTGACCAGCGTGTGATTATTGTGCGGTGGTGTAATAAGGGCACGGTTATGGGTAGTGCCGTGATAATCACACACACGACTTTATAATTAATCAGTTTTATCCGAATGATAAATGATGATTATTTTCTTCTAAAACTAGTTCTGCGTTTAATGGTAATTTTTTTTAAGAATTCTACTATTTGTATTACCACGCTTCGTTATAATCACACTGTTGGGAGAAGTGCCGTTATTATCACACGTACGGTCTTACATACACTCCAAATAACACGAAATTATCGAAATATATACCATTTTATTCCAAAATAAATTCCGCATCTAATGGTATAACTTTTGTGCGAATGCTATGTTTGTCCAAAACGCGGGAATGTATTAAAAAAGCTCATTTTACAGAAATTTTCATATGAGTCGTCATTTTCATATGAATACATATAATTGTGTTTTATTTTTTCTGGTATATAGTTTATAAATAAAAAAAGCCACCAGACGTTTAAAGATATTTGATTTTAGTGCAGTTTGATAAAGTGATAAAGATTATATTCTAAATCAAAGCACTGCAAGCACTGAGGTATACATTTGATTGATATTACGACACCCAGTCTTGCATATGGCTTTTCAGAAAATCAACATAAATAACTGTTCAGGAACAATATATATATTTTATTAAATGACAAGAATTTGCAACAGAAGTACAAACGCCCCCAATGAGAAGTTTTATATGAAGCATAAAATTTTGCTGTTTCAAAAGATTGAGGTATGGATCTTAGGACTTTCAAAATTATGATCAATGCTAGATCTGCAAATGCAACAATAAATTTATTAAAGAAATAAAATGAATGTTAAGCTTTGACCTCTAAGTGTGACCTTGACCTTGGAGATAGGGGTACAGGTGTTGCGCATGACATATTTTATTATTGTAACCATTTGTACCATTTTTTTTCAAAATCCCTTGAACTATGAAGAAGTTTTAGATGGGACACAAAATGTACCCTCTAACAGACTATGTAAATCTTTGACCTCCAAGTGTCCCGGTCGGGCTGCACCTTTTTCTCACCCTGTGACATTTGGTACCCTGAATTTGAAGCTGTGACTGAATATAGCCCAGAGTTAAATTCACATTGTTTTGTAACCTGAGAAATTTGAGGATGATTTTCAATATAGCAGGAAAGTATCTCAATAGCTTTTAGGGGAGAAAATGTATAAGAGGCCAGATAGCTCATTCGGTAAAGCCGTGGTATGGTATTCGAGGGTCCTAGGTTCGAGTCCCAATCAGACTGCACAATATTTGTTTTGTTTTGTTGCTTTCTTCACTTCATTTTCTTCACCCCCTTGACTGCAACAGAACAAAATAATGAAAAAAATAGAGAGTCATCGATGGGTGACAGTATGATTAAACGCCAAATTTAAGGCGATTGTACTTTAAATATGGGGCAACAAAATGATTTTTCATTGTCACGGTTCAGAACTGTTCACTATTAAGGGGAGATAATGTGTTAGCGGCTTGATAACTCAGGTGGTTGAGATGCTGTACAGTAGTCCGGGGGTCCTGGGTTTGAGTTCCGGTAAGGCTGCACATTTTTCTCACCCTGTGAAACTTGGCGCCCAACGGGGGACCGTGACTGAATATAGCTCAGAGTTAAATTAACATTTCTCTGTAACTCAGTAAATTCGAGGATGAATTTAAATATAACAGGGGTCAGAATTGCTAGGGGGCGTGAGGGATGTTGCACTTATTCATGATCCCTCATGTACAGACTCAGCAATTCTTATGTAATTTTGTTGTGATTAATGCTTCCGAGGGATCACTTTGTTTCCAGAATTTAATAATTGATATAGCAGGGGAGTATGTCACGGTTCAGAACTGTTCACTGTTTAGGAGAGATGATTTGTTAGCGGCCGGATTATGCTAGCTAATATGACTAGCACCCAACAGGGGACCATGACTGAATATTGCTCAGAGTTTAATTTACATTTCTCAGTAACTCTGTGAAATTGGAGGATGAATTTCAATATAGCAGGGGAGTATGTCATGGTTCAGAACTGTTCACTATTTAACGGAGATGATGTGTAAGCAGCCGGATAGCTAAGTCGATAGAGGCATAGTTCAGTATTCTGAGGGTCCCTGGTTCGAGTTGCATTCAGGCTGCAGATTTTTCTCACTCTGTGACACTTGGTGCTAACCGGAGGACCGTGACTTAATGTAGCTCAGAGTTTATATTTATTTCTCTGTATATCTGTGAAATTCAAGGATGAATTTAAATATAGCAGGGGTCAGAATAGTTCACTATTTTTGGAAGATGATGTGTAAGCGGCCAGATAGTTAAGTTGGTAGAGCAGCAGTATGTATTCCGAGGGTCGCTTGTTCGATTTCTGCTCGGGCTGCACATTTTTCTCACTCATTGACACTTTGTGCCCAATGGGGGACCGTGACTGAATAATTATAAATTAGCTCTGAATTTAATTTACATTTCTCTCTAACTCTGTGAAATTCAAGGAAGAATTTCAATAAAGCAGGGGAGTATTTCACAGTTCTGAAGTGTTCACTATTTAGGGTCCCGGGTTCGAGTTCCAGTCAGGCTGCACATTTCTCTCACCCTAAGACACATGGAAAAAAATGTGTCCCCTCTCATCATTTTATCTTTTTTATGTTGTTTCGGTTGAAGAGCCTCTATTCACAAAATACTGAAAAGGGTTAAAAGGTGTGTGACAAAATAAATTGTTTTATATGTTTCTTATTCTGTCTCTCTTCAAGGTTTTGCTACTTTTCACAACCACAACCAAACAAAATAACAACATGGCACAAATCAGACACCATAGTTAAGGTATCCTCAATTGGCAAAATGGCAGCTGACTTTAATGCAGTAACGCTGTGAAGTTCCATTGTTAATTTGAATTGTCATTTTTGTCTAAATGATTTGTTGAGTTGGGAAAACGTTTTGTAATATTTTGATATCAAAGTTAATTCAATATAATGACGCATACGTACTTAATCAGTTAAAAGAAAGTATATAGATCACATTTTAACAGAATTTGTCCGCCATTTGTTAAAACGGCCGAAGGATACAAGTCGCTTTAAATCGTGTTATTTATATTTATGGCGTTTGTTGATTAAAAACAATCATTGAATTGTGAATATTAATATATATGACAACTTATTAGACCTTTATTCTTAAGAATAAAAGTGTATGGTAATGAATGACAAGTTTTAAATTTAAAGTACCCTTTCGGGCAAAATTTTCGGGTAATTTGACCTAGTTTTCGGCGCAATTGGCCATTTTCAACTACAGCTTAAGATTAGTTCTAGCCAATTTAGAATTAAAACATTGGATAAGAAACAAAGTTTAACACCCCTGACAAGTTTTAAAAGCATTTATTTTCATGAATTAAATACTTTTAGAGCCTTGCAGGTTTTTTCAAAATGCCCTACGAAAGATGCAAAATTTGGCGATTTAGCTCAATTTCACACATATATTCTGGAAAAAATAAATACTGTCAGAATATTCAAATACATGCACCGAAATAATTGTTCTATGTTGAAGATTTATACCAATTTTCACATCGCTTTGTTTGTAAATAAAGTAACAGGCAAGTTTTAAAAAACATGAGTAAACCGTGGTAAAATTACGCCCGTGTGATTATTACGCGACACCGGCTAGAATGAAAGAAATTAAATATACATGCATTTCACTGTGAAAATTATCAAATATGATTTCACTTTCTACTGCAAAGAATGTAATTTATGCCTTTGATATAAAAATGATTTACGCAAATATTCTCATTTTAAGTTGTTAATGATTAAAAACCTTTTTGGACAGAATACTGCCTCATTTATATAAGATATTGAGATTGAATTAATAAATGTTAAGAAATAATTATGCAAGAAGATAACACTTTAACTGTAGACATGCCTTAAGTCAACATTTGTATATAAGTTTATATTAATAGTCATATAATTAGCACTGTAATTTGTTTTATGTTATCTCAATTGTAGAATAAAGGTTTCAATGAAGACTATGAAATGGTATGTCGTTAATCGTATTAAACAATGTGGCCATACCACGTGACTTTTCGGGTACGGAACAAGCCGATTTTTCACCCGATTCAGGTCTGCTTTTTATTCACAACTTATTTCTTACTCAACCGATTTTTATCAGATAAGGCGCAGAGTACCCGTATATATATCAGCTATCCACGGTATATCAAAATTCTGAAGACCCCTGAATGGTTTTTGAGAACATTCGAGTACAGTTTTCTTTTCATAGCCTGGGCCGAGGGGAACGGTACACACTCATTTGTCTTAACAAGCAATTACTAGCAAGTCAAACGTTTTTTGACACTGTTTCATAGAAAAATACATGTTAAATCTGATATATTTACTTTGCCCAATGTATTGAGTGAATGCAGTGATGTTTAAGCATATTTTCATAATGTTATGTTGAAATGGTACGGAACACACTGTTATTTCAAAAGATACGGTACACACACAATTTCTGTCTTTTTAATAATTCTAAAATAAAATATATTAAAATTTAATTTCAATTATAATGTTTGTGATTTTTTCATAGTAATACATTTTATTAATTTAAACGAGAACCCAGGGGCCTGTTTTGCAATGTATCATTATGCTTACTTTTAACATTTATATGTATTTGTGCACTATATTTCAAAAGATCGCGCTTAACATACAAGGTCATGACCTAAATCGCTGAAAAGTATCATTACTTGATAACAATTTATATATATTTATATGTTGTTAATAATAAGCAAGTCATTAGGTACAATTATGCAATATCATGGTCATGTTTAATTAAATCAAATCACAGAAGGCGCTGAATTTGTTTGGGTATCAGAATGTCAGAAAGGTGAAGGCTGTGAGATTGTAAACTAATTTGTTTTTGTATAGTGCCACCAATGTTGTTTCTAGTGTCATAACTGTAGTAGATTGGCTATAAGGCTTATTGCAACACTGATATGTAATTCATTATTAATTTGGCTTAAACAATTAAAAACAAAGACAAAACAAAAAACATGAGTTGCCTTAACTTGGATTTGAACTCAGGACATCTCTCTTCCTAAACGAGCGTGTAACCCCTCGACCACGGGGAAGTTATATAAGATAACAGCCTGAAGAAAACCATATCATTCTAAATTAGGGTCTGTAACCCTTATTAATTTCGTTTGACACTGATGTAAATAATCATGGAGCTTAATATTACATGTATATCAGTAAAGAATTACACAATATTTGAAATCTTTGACCAATCGGGAACTACTTTTTCTTCTCCCGAGAAGGCTTGAAAATTAATGCGCTGGTGATTTGACTTAACACAGTGATCCCCCCTTATTTTTTCAGCGTTAGAGTACATATAAAAGTAAGTAACCGCTTCCAGGGATTCGGAGTACTTTCTTATTTTGCAAATAAGCATATCAAAGCCTGAAATTTCGCTACCATTATTTGTTTGGTCTGACGACCCAAACAAATAAAAATGTAGTCGCCATTGCTTAAATTTTTAATGTTTTAAGGCATGAAGCTTTAAAAATAACTTTTAATTCATGTAATTAGGTCAATTTTAGTTTGGTTTCACGGCTCATAAAACTGACATTATCATGTGGAGACTTTCGAGTTTTACAAGTGCCCCTTTGGGTATAAATAAAGGAACGAACGGGCACCTGAGTAAAACGACCGACATTCTGTACGGTAGTAAGAAAATTTTCGCACATAAAAATCGAAACATCGAAGTCACTTGTGGTCTCGTACCTACTTCATGTAGTATATAAAACATAACTCAGCCTCCAAAATCCATAGCATTTGATTGACAAAATGGGTATTATTAAAATATCATTCTATTTTTAAAACAAACACGCAAGCACGCATATTCATGAACTCAAGTGTTAAATGCATCTTGAAATGAAAGTCCAAGATAGGCATATTTTTACCAAATTTCCTAACATGTATATCCTTACATGTACATGTAACAAGGTTACCTTGTATAAACTACGTTACGATATATAACAGGCCTTGTTCCCATATGGGTTCTTCAAATTATAAAAATTATTAATTTTGATTGCACGTAAAACTGCGGAGTATATTTTTCCATATGTAGATAATTTGATAGTTAGTTTGGGACCCTGGCAGATGATTCATACCAAATATCATGAGGCCGAAAAAAAACTTTAAACTTTCCGTGATTTAAAAAAATCCACTTACATCAAAACCAGCGTTTTTTCTCCAAATTCGATTATTTAAACAACATTTTGCAAGGAGCATATATTACTCCTAACTTCTTGTTTCTTTATATATTCATACTACGTTTAGACAGTCATTTATATATTCCAACAAACAAATTAAATGAAATGATCATTGCACATAACAGATGTCCGTGAATTTCACAATTCGTTTTATAATCCAAAAGAATATACCTAATTGTTTCAAATGAAAATCAAAACAAAATTTTGAATGTCTTCCGTATCTCTCCCTAAAATTTTAACATTTTATAGCCAATATTAATTGCTAAACATATAAAATCGAATTTTGCGCAACATACTCTCAGAATGTTCTTTTATTTTTTGAATAATTCTGTTTACATTAAACTGTAGGCATATTGATACTTTGCAAAACAGGTCCCTGGGTTCTCGTTTAAATTAATAAAATGTATAACTATGAAAAAAATCACTATCATTATAATTTAAATTATTTTTTTTTATATATTTTATTTTAGAATTGTTTCAAAGACAGAAATTATGTGTGTTCCGTATCTTTTGAAATAACAGTGTGTTCCGTACCATTTCAACATAACTTTATGAAAATATGCTTAAACAACACTGCATTCACTCGATACATTGGACATAGTAAATATATCAGATTTAACATGTATTTTTGTATGAAATAGTGTCAAAAACATATGACTTGCTAGAAATCGCCTGTTTTGCCAAATGAGTGTGTATCGTTCCCCTTAGCCCAGGCTATTAAAAGAAAACTGTACTCGAATGTTCTCAAAAACCATTCAGGGATTTTCAGAATTTTGATATACCGTGGATAGCTGATATAATTACGGGTACTCTGCGCCTTATCTGATCAAAATCGGTTGTGTAATAAATAAGTTATGAATAAAAAACATACTTGAATCGGGTGAAAAATCGGCGTGTTCCGTACCCGAAAAGTCACGTGGTATGACCACATTGTTAAAGATAATTTCTAAGTTCATTTAAAAATCTGTTACAAGATGACATTTTACATCATATCTTGATGACTTTTTTACCTAATTTATCATGCAAAATTAATCTTAAAAGCTATGTTTATCTCATGGAAGAATATTTGGTTATGATTCACTATCACAAAGCTGAACACTTATATTATTAACATAAATATGGAAAGATAATTGGTTATCAACAACTCATGACAAAGCGATTGTGATATGATTTATGAAAACGAAGGTTCTTTTGAATTTCACGATCATTCTAACAATTCTAAATCAGTAAGCGTGATATAAAAATTATTGAAAACCGTTTTTTTTAATATTCGTTATTTATAATTGTAAAATATAATAATTGAAATAAATGATTTACATATGCATGTATATGTTTATTCTATAATTGCTTACTAAACCATATGCTTAAAACTACTTATTTCTGCAGCAGAGCGTAACGAGTGAAGTAAATAAAGACGTAGCTCAGACTTGTTCCGGTAACAATGAACTAATTAGCGTCAAAAAGAGCCCCAAAGAATACAAACAAAAACAGCTGTTAACATCACATAGAGAAAATGAGCAAGCTTTGGTAAATATACAGCCTGTATTAATGTATGCCAATAAATTATCAAGGTTTTATCATTTTCTTGCTTTTGGTATATAACCAAAAAATCTGTTTTGTTAATGTTCAATTTAACATCGATAAAAACGTATAAACTAAATGACTTGATGTAAGAAAATAATTGGTGAAACCTATGTATGAATAAATCAGTTCTACGCATTAACCCCTCCAGCCTGCTGAATCTCAGTAAGGGCTTTCCAGCTAGTAAATCACTATTAACTGTATATCTCCCATTTATACTCTCCACTTAGTTCAGAGTCTTATCATCACTAATTGGCAGAGCGTAACGACTAAAGTAAATAGCGTCGTAGCTGAGACTTGTTCTGATCACAGGGAAGTGATTTGCGTAAGAGTATGAAAACATGACCTAAAGTAAACATTCAACCACAGCTTTTACCATCAAAGACAGAATATCATCAAGCTTTGATAAATATACGGCCTGCTCAGATTTATGCCAATTATTGAAGCAGATGTGTACGTCCGAACAGTTGATGTTATCTTCTTTAAAACAGTAAATGGTTACAATAATCTAGTAAGCTTACAAATTTTGATTTTTTTTGTTTTATTGTGGAATAGAGTTTTAAAGTAGAAAAAAGGAAAATGCATTAGCGTATATTTTCTATTCTTTGCCTTGAATTTATGCTTCTCACGTATCAAAATTGAATGAATAGAAACCACGTGCTCTTTATTTTTAGTAAAACATCTTAGTGTTTGCCTATGTCGCACTTTGATAGAAACAAACAATTAAAGAAAGAAATAGCATATAACCAAATGAGAGATATCAATATCTCAGACAAGGCAAGAGTCCCATACCGGTACGTCTGATTCCCATCAACAACCGATATTATGTTAAAAAGGGCATAACTGTAATGTATATTGCTTTCAGGATAATGTCTTTTGTATTTTGCGCCTTGCCTTATAGCTTTGATATTAGTCTACATAATACGACAGGGCCGGATCCAGAAATTTTCACCTAGGGCTTAGGTTTTGAATAACCAAACTCCCCCTGAATATGCAGATTAAAGTAGTACAATCTAGTATAGATAGACATCTTGCAACAAATTATAAGTAAAAAAGGAAATAACTCCAAAATTATTTCCTTGAGAATAACGCCCTTAGTCTAACAAGTGAATTTGAAGGTCAATAAAAAGTCTAGTCTTTGTGAAAAAAATGAATTGTTAAAACATCTGATTAAACCGAACAAAAATCAGTCATCTAAAACCTCATTATGGCGCAAAATGGAGGTCATATATTAACGTTTCAGTAAAAAGTGTCATTTAAAGTGTCATATTTATATTTTCTCAATTTGAGTTCCTATTTGAGCAAAAAACGTCTTGCTGTCATACAAAATACTCATGACCACATCATCTAGGTGAACCATATACGCTTCCATTCCTTTAACATTTTAAATTCAATAGCTTCCCTGTTCGGTTCGCTAGGCATTGGTTTAATGACATATGTGTTTTATACTTAATTTTAACGAATTAGTATGAACAGACCATTTGTTTTATACATTATCATTTTCCTTTTCTTCCGGCTATAACACAATTTAAACAGAATTCAAATTAAATAACTATTGGTTCTTTTTTACGTTTCATAAGAAATGCTTTTTCGTATTATACTACCATAAGAAACAATAATAATTTGAGATGATTTCATTGCGAATGTCAAAAATACTTTTTAATTTCGTTTCGTGTCTTTGTTCATTAATTTGGAGGATGAAGAATATATTGACACAGAAGATATAAAAGAGGACTTTTCTCAGATGTTGAGAGAAAATCCGCAGATTACATTATCAACAAAATTCAAAAAAGCAATGAAAATTTCAAAAAAAGATCCACGCTGTAGTAGGGCATACCAAGTAGACTGTGGAGCAAAAGTTGAGCATTGGTTCTTAGACTTCATTGAAGAGGTATTTTATCATCTATTTGAATGAATGTTTTAAGTATATTGTGTAACATTGTCAACGTGTGTATTATCCTTTTTTATATTGACCATTCATTTGCATATATCAACATTAATTTTTATCAATTTGTAAAAAGGTTACCGCGGTTTTTAAATTTACCAGTAGTCACTTTGATACACCAATGTCAATATCACGCTAAATGTAAATTTTTCATACAAGATTAAACACGTAAAGTACTTTAAACATTTATCGTTTGCAGTCAAAAAAGAAACTGTTCCTTAATTTGTTAAACGAAAAGGCAAAAGGAGCAAAAAATTGGAAAAGAGCATCCATGATGATAGACCACGACCCACGTTACCAGGATATTAATGATCCAACTAAAAGAGAGGGCTGGTTCACCGAGTGGTACAACGGGATAAGCAAGCTTGAGGTACTGCTTTATCTATTTCTATTATTTTTGTGATCCAGCTTAAATATTTTCGTTTATGACATGACTTTCTTAAATTTAAATATAATACACATTTCAATGAAAAATGTATCGCATGATAAATATAAAGCCTAGTATAGGTATTTGAAATAACTGTTGAGACTAATAATTCTTATCTTATAGCATATATTAATTAAATTTTAATTAGTTAAATTTAATTACTATTTCAATGACAAAAACATTTCGTATTGCTTACAAAGTTTCAAAGACAACTTTCTGTTGAAATATTAAAACTAAACATAGGTAACAAGACAAAATATGTAATAGTTATACTCATGAAAATTAATGTTGCATTCAATCCACATGATCACAATGTACATAACATCATAAAATAATATCTTAGACATGGCCTTCATAACACAACACATTTTGTTCTTAAAATAGCCATTAATAGTCAATAAGTCTACTCACTCAAATATTATAGCACGTGTCTGCGAAATATACCGAAAACCCAGCATTCAGTTACTAATTAACTTGAAGAGCTACATTGCTTTTTTAAGAACTGCCAGTGCGTGTAACTATGATTATTCAATAATATTTTGTACACTTTTTAGCATGAAACCCAAAAATGTTAAACAACAGTTTCGTAATGCATATGATAATATGTCAGATTTGATAACAAGTTAAAAGTCTTTTGCAATTGATCACAATTTTGTTTTTCAAGATAATATTCTTTGAAAGCTATTTCTTAATCGTGCTACAAATCAACCTATTTTACTAGTCTGGATCTGTAGTTTCTGAAAAGGATACTCATTTGACCCATTCCCCGATGCAAAGCTAAGATATCCTAGGTGGCGTCAAAGATGGCCGCCAAATCCTTAAATATTCCAGTATAATTACGTTTGCTTATTTCTTTTCTAAGTTTTGTAAATCAATTTGAATTAAACACAAAATTACTCATTTTTTAACTAACTCATGCTGTAAATTCTGACTTGATTGCATTTTTTCTAGTTTTCATCGCCTAAATTTACGACACAAGAAAAAAAATGTTGCAAACTGGGTAACCTTTTCTTAATGTGTGTAACTTATCTTTTGTTTTTGTTTAAACTGAATAACATTCATGATTTCATTTTATAAAGCTTTAGAAATAATGTATTTACAAGTCTTTATAATAAGTGAAGTATGCCAGAAATGTATTTTATTGATCTTAACCAATCCAAAAGTGGGTAGGGTATTACGAACAGAGGTCAACAGTAACTTAAATACTTCTTTGTTTTATACTTTAATGAAAGGTGATATTGAAAAGATTATCAATATTGTAAAATGGTTAAAATCTGACATCTTGCCTATAGTTTCATAGATAATGCCCTGCGCGTGTGTCAAAATGTTGAAACATCTCTGTTAATTTTTTCATGCACAGAAAAAGGAACTCATTTACTGACCTGCAATTTGGTATTTGTTTCTTTCCATAGAATTATACTACTTTATGAATAAGAGAATTCCTTTATTATGCAGGTTGTTGACTTTGAATATTCGAGCGTGCTGTCTGACATGCAGCTCTTCTTTTAGGTCATTTCAATAACGTATGATAATTTACAATTTAATCATATATTGAGTTTAGTCATTATTGATGACGGATATAATATATACATTAAATGTAAAATGTAATTTTCTAGAACATTTGAAATATGTCTGTAGTTAATTTTACAGTAAGAGACTTTCCTGCCATCAAGAACTTAAGATGAATAAAAAAACTTTCATTTATTTTAGACATTAACATTTGTATCATAAACTATAACATAGTTACTAAAATTGTTTTCTCGTTTAGGTCACACTCATTCTTTTACTTAGGGATTATACGCCGCTTTTCAGGGAATGTCATTAACGTGTCACCCTGAACCATGATAACCGCCGAATGAACACATCTGCTAAATGTTTCCAAATTCAAAATTTCACCATAACCATGATTTAATGTTGAATTCTGCTTTAGCCGGTGCTAGGGGCGTGAATGGTTGTTTGCACGTCACAGTACCGTCTATGAACAGGCTCAATCAAACCGAAAAATAATTTGAGAAATACAGAATACCTAAAGAAAGCCAACCATGACAAAAATGAAAATGTCACAGGCTGTGCATTCCAATATGTTGAATGACATTTTCTTTTCGATTTCTTATGGATGTTTCTATCAAATGCTACGAATATGTTTAAACATATGACGCTAGGAAATTTATACATATTAACTTATCAAATACTTATACCATTAAAAGTAGTTTTACAACGAATAAAGTTCTAGAAATGTCTGGTGTATAATTAAATCTTCTTATTCTTATTCAATGATCATTTTCAAGCACCCATTTATATATGACTCTATATTAAAAACATTTGCTTCCAGATAATCATGGAAACAAAACCCACATCTTCAGTAAGGACTTTGTTTTATATAATACTGAAAAAGGTGATCCCTCCGTTGCACCAAAAGCAACAAAATTACAAGAAACTAACAGGCTCGGATTGATTGAGTCTGTACATGAGAAAATGAAAAAGTACAATATCCCTAATTCTTTCTAGCACTGACTTGGGTGGTATTCAATTTTCAGAATATACATGTATATGCTGGAAACAATGATTATATAGTATTATTCTATGACGGTTATTTCGTTAACTTAAAGAAGTTTTGATTTGATTCGACTTTCTTACTTAAACTAAAAAAAAACATATCTATTAGTAAATATAATATTATAAAACATATATAACCCAATATCAGGTGAACATTTCTTCCAGACTTTAGCTGAACAAAACACAGACGGAAATTGTTCACATTTGGTAAGCTTTCAATTTTTTAAAGTGCATTAGAAAAAAAACAACACTTTTATTTATATCCAGTGTAACATATTCTCTACAACTGATAATGTTTTGAACATGTTTCGTGGTTAATTTTTATCTTTTGTTCTTATATATTCAATGGTCATTTCAACAACACCAATGAGCATTAACAAAAAAGATCCACGCTGTAGTAGGGTTTACAAAGTAGACTGTGGATAAAAAGTCGAGCGTTGGTTCTTAGACTTCATTGAGGATGTGTTTTTTCATTTATATGAATGAATGTTTTAAGTATATTGTGAAACATTATCAACATGACTGTGTATTATCCTTTTTATATTGACCATTCTTTTCATATATCAACATTATTTTTTTATCAAATTGTAAATTATGGAGAATATCTTTTCATGCAAATTAAACATATCCGAATATTAAATAAACCTTTCTTCCAGACTTTAGCTGAAACAGACGTAACTTGTTCAAAGCCGGTAGGATTTCCATTTTGAAAAAAAAATCCTTTCACTTATTGAGAAATATTCAATTGAATAATTTTATAATTTTATTCTTTTTATTGATCTCACTTTCTATTTCCAAAATACTTTTTTAGTACAGATATCTCTTTATCTTATAGAGGTTTTGATATCATTTGACTTGAGTTAATTTTTACAAAGAGTTAAGCTTTTATCTTGTAGCCATTAGCAAATCACACAAACATATAAAATTATTATTCCTTATTGATTAAACATTTCTGCCAGACTTTAGCTGAACCACAAAAGAAAGGATCTTGTTCAATTCCGGTAAGATCTATGTTGAAAAATGCATTTCAATACCTGAGAAAATTTGCTCTTGTAAATGCCTAATTGAATAATTTATATAAAATCTTAGGAATTTATCGTTCTTATTTATTGAATATTGTATGAAACATTTAATACAAACATAGTGATCGAATAATAGACATCATTTTAACAATAAATATAAAAAATATATCAGAATTGATGAAAATTAAAATGCAAGACTTTCAATTTTTTCCAATATGTTGAATGTCATTTTCTTTTCTAATGCTTATTGGTAATTCTATTATATGACATGAATATGCATTAACGCATGACTCTAGGAAATTAGTGCATATTTATTTCTCAAAATATCTTTACTATTAAAAATATTTTTTACAACGAATAAAATTCTGGAAATGTCTGGTAGAAAATTTCTTATTCTTATTCAATGATCATTTTCAAACACCCATTCATATATGACTCTATATTACAAAAATATTTTTTCTTCCAGATGTGCATGGAAAGAAAACCCGACAATACTTTGGTAAAGACTTTGTTTTATACAATTCTGAAAACAAATTTCTTTGTAAGCACCAAAAACAACAAAATTACATGAAAATAACAGACTTGGTTTGATTGAGTCAGGCCATTAAGAAAATGAAAATGTGCAATATCCACCATTCCTTCTTGCACCGGCTTGAGCAGTATTCAATTTTCAAAACTTAATGTGCTCGAAACAAAGATTATATGACGGCTATTTTGGTATCTTTGATATGATTCGAGCTGAGTTACTTAAATGTAAAAATCGTATCGTATAATAGTAATAATTATAATATCATACAATCATATATTGCTCAATATCAAACATTTCTTCCAGACTTTACCTGAACAACAAGCCTTCAGTTCTAATAATCCATTTCATAATTTGAAGAAAAAAACACACTTTCATATAATATATCCAATGAAAAATAATATCTACAGATAATTATGTTTTGGAAATGTTTCGTGGTTAATTTCAATCTTTTTATTATTATATTCAATGGTCATTTCAAAAACATTCAAGGGTTTCGTTGAAACAAAAGCCGACACTTCTTACTCCGCTTCGGTATGGGGTCTTCATCAGGTGTTGGCTCGGAAGCACCATAAACAACAGAATTAGAGACACGGTTTGATTGAGTCTGTACATAAGATAAATAAATAAGTGCAATATCCCTCATGCCTCCTATCACTTACATGAGCGGGTCTCAATTTTCAAAACCTCATTTCTTAGAACGAATGATCAAAGGGATCAAAAATATAACAAATTGAAAATGCATTCAAATACTAGTAATTAGTACAAAACATTACAACTCAAGTCTCTTTTTCAGTTGATCATCAGATATTGTTTCCAAGATTATATTCCATGAGAGATATTTCTTTAACTTACAGGCATTTTGATATCATTCGGCTTGAGCCAGAGATTACTTTGTTTCCAGCTTTTTATGCTTAAACGTAAAGTTCTTATCTATTTTTAGGTCATTTTCAATTCGTACAACCAAAGTAAATTAACATAATTTCCAGATTTTTGCTTAACCACGAACGTACAGAACTTGTTCAATGTCGTTATGATTTCTATTTTGAAAAATGCATAACAATATCTGTGACAATACGTCATCTCTTAATGTTCAAATGAATAATAGTTGTTTGCATTTCACAATATAAGAGATAAATCGTTCATATTAAGCTTTATTGTAAATTTTTGAAATTTCGTACCTGCTTAACATAAACGTATATTTTTATGGTCAATCTCAAAAGATTCAGCTAGACATTAACTCATTTAATAAATGAGAATGCGCAACGTAAAGCGGTAAAATCAATAACAAATACTTTAAATCACTTAAAAGTATGAAATCAAAAGAAAATTTATTTGTTTTGCGTATAGGATTGAAATATATTTCATTCGTGAACATCAGCTATTCTATTTTCACCTGTGGCTATGTCACACGAGAGAATATTGCATCTGGTGTTCACTCAGAGAAATATATTTCAATTTGATATGCAAAAAAAAAACAACACACACACAAATATCATCTTTATCTCTGTTCTTTTTTTGTCTAAAATAAACTAAATTGTTTTTTTGTTATTCGTGTCAGATTATCATTACATATTTTGATGAAAATCGTCTATACGTGTGAAATAGTTACGCTATTAGTTTTTGTCAAAAAAGTCTTGGTTGGCTAAAAGAAGTTAATTTAAATCGATGTCAACACTATTCAAATTGCGAAGTAGCTTTCGTCGAGCTGTGTCAAATTGCGTACACTTGAAGATAAAAAATGAAAGTTTTTATTTTATTTGGCCACAAGGCAAAAGGTGATGAGGTTACGTTTTGCAAAAACAAATGGTTGTTTACAGAAATATACTTTGTTTAAAGTATTGTATGAATATTTTGAAGTTTTTTTTACCAGAAAGTAATTGCTAGGCGTGTGTCTTTTTGTTTTCTTAAAATAAGTTTGAAAGATTTTACAGTTGGAAGGTTGCATATGCAGGTATCATGTGAAACATTATTCCATTACCCTATTGCAGACAACAAAAAGTTAAAATGATGTGTTGTTTTGGCATATTACGCCGGAATGTTGACAATGTTTTAAAGTTATACCTATCTTACCTCAGCAAAGGCAACTGCACGACGATAGTGGATCTTGGCTCAGAAGATTCTTAATCGTCTTAGGCAAAACAGACAACCAGTTCGTGCGCGATAACCAACGGGAAGAATTCTAACTGCTCGTCACAGAGCTACTCGCTTAGCTCGGGCCTGAAGTCACAGGCACTTGACCCAAGCCATTTTGCAAAAGTGCTTTTTACCGAAAAATCACTCTTTACGGTCAGAGTTTAAAGGCGCGGGACGATATAATTGTTTTATGTTGCAAGCAGGAACGAGCCAGTTAAGGCGGTGGCAAGGGCTTGGTTCAGGCCGCATAATAGACATATTTGCTTACATGAAAATCCTAAAAAAATACAAAATCTGGGTAGGAGAGTTTTTCTACAGCTGGCCAAAGCGGAGCCCTACATATTCCGTGTTTTGGGATGAGAACGGAGTCAAAGTCTTGCGGTTGCCGGCGTTTATGTCTGACTAGGTACACGCGAAGGACCAGCATGGGCATTTGTACGCAATTATCATAAAACATACAAGTCAATAACTTAAGACATGCCCTCCTTATTGATGCAGAACATAACCAATAGCGTCATTCGCCGTCTCACAATTTCCTTGAGGAGGAGAATAGCAACCTGTTTTTGTTGGTCACAAACATTATTAACTCCATACATAGTTATTTGCAATCAGATTAATATTTAAAAAATCACTGAAACGTTTCTTCATATAATTGTGATTTTCCAAAACATTGTGATTTTCGAAAACGACCTCTTTTTTGTCTTTTGACCTCAAATGTGAAATTCATTTTTCACAATCTATTACCGAAGCTGTTGCTAACTCACAAATATTGCTTCAAAATTTCATTTTTATTTGTATAATCCGTTTTGTTCTAATGAAATCTTATTATACGTGCCCGATGGGTTTTTTTTGTTGTTTCTTTTTTTTTGGGGGGGGGGGATAATATTATTCGGTATTTTCTTTAAATGTATCTTAGTAAATTTAAGATAATCTTAGTTCTTATCTAATTATCAATCATTATGTCATATAAACCGTTACTTCCAGATCTTGATGGAACCAGATCCAGCAAGGACTCGTTTACTTTCAGTAAGTGTTTTTGTTGTTTGTTTTTTTTTAATATCTATGTAAATTATTGCACGTAGCGACTTTTATAATTCAGTTTTCAAATAATATGTTTTAAAACATAATATCACAATGGTACATACATGCACAGAGTTAATTGTAAAAAGTAATTCACATTAAAGATATTGTGTCTAAAATATATAACCTTTTGAACTTTTTTTGCAGAACTCAACTTCATCTGAAGCAAAATCAACATGCCAAGCTAAGGTAAGAATATTGTTAAACAGTATAAACTTGTACAATCTGGGTTAAATGTAACAAATTGTCTTGAAAATTCACTTAAATAAATTTATTTAGTATTTTATTGAATTTCATTATGAAGTAAAATAAGGAAATGCTACCTCTCTGATAGGATGATACCAGGTAACAAACAGTGGTATAAGATTTTCATACGTTAAAATCAAGTTGATTTATTTAATGGTCATAAGGCGTTTAAACATCGGTCATTTGCTGGAATAAAATGACAGCATGTTAAATGTATGTAAATACATAATTATTTGTATTTTAATACATGAGTAAGATTAATTTGCTTCACTCTGCTTCAATCAGGAAACTTGTTTATCAGCTGAAAGTAAAGTGCTGTCTTGATCAAGATTAAAAACAAACTTCATTATCTAATTGTGATTAGCTTGGAGCCATTTTCAGATGTCTGAAAAATACAATTGTACCAATAAGAGCAGGCATAGATATAAAAAAAACTTTTTAAATTAGTTGTCTTAAACGAGACTTAAATATTGTACTTGCTTTTTAATGACAGGTGTCACCATAGTTACAAACTGAAACTTTTGTCTAAGGTTCCTCCTTATTGTTTGACCCTGTGTGCTTAAGATGTGCTGTATAAAGGTTTGATTTTAGTCCAAAATAGAATTATATACGTTTAATAAAAAAAGCAGTGGACAAAAATGGAGCATTGGAGTACACCGAACTTCTTATCTGCAAAAAAACGAATAAGTACAAATATGGGACCATGTGACAACATTTAACGCAAACCCAACATTTTCAAATTGCTTTAAAGTATAGTGCAGTTATCTTAGCTTATCAAAAACTTTCTGCTTTTAGAACCATGTCAACGTAATTGTCTCTATCGACCTCACATAATCAGAAAAATACTTCTGAAACCAGATCGAAATTCATATTATTAGTTTGTTTTGTTTACATAAATTTCTAGTTGATCATATTCAATGTTTTCAGATATTTTTTAATATTACATACAATTGGAACTGGTCTTTAATATCCTTCTTTTGAATATCACTTTTCGTGTACAGCTTTGATAACATCTTGCACTACCCACTGTGTCAACGACAAATTCATAATATTAGTAATTGGACAAGTTTTAATAGATGCTCCATCTTTAAGAAAACGTTCACTATCACTAAAACGGAAACATATACAGCAGTGTAAGCTAATAGGCAAGTACTGCTTGCTACGGTTAATGTAAATTCGTTGGTTTTGAACGGAATAAGTCCACATCAATATATATTACTCATTGAAACACATGCCGAATAAGTAACTATGGAATGTTATTTAAGCATGACATTATAACAAAGTGAAATTGTCAATCATGTGCTTAATTACGTATGTGTATCGAAATTAAAAGTAGATTCGCATTTATTCAAAACATCAAAATTCCTACTAAGATATATTTCATCTTTTCCTTTCAAACATTTTTTTTTTTTTTTTTTTTTTCAGATATGCGAAGCACTTAGAAGACATAACGATGAAGTTCTGTTCTCTGTGTTTCTTACTGCATACATCATAATTTTATTTTGTATTTGTTTATAGGTATTGGAAGACAAAGTAAATATATGTGTTCAGACAATATGTGTTGAAATCTCGTATCTATTCAATATTATTGGCGTTTAACGAAGATGTTTTTTAAAAAATGGGCATCTAAATGATACGGTATTTATTTATTTGGAAGAAGTTAGGTGGGGGGTCATCCAGGAAAAATGAACTCGGTGACCCCTTTAAAATTTCGTCTGCAAGACAATATGGCGGCGCCCTGTCATTACGACCTAGTCGGCTCAAAAAGCGACTCATTTTCTCCTGCATCCGAGATGGCGGATTTATATAGACGGGTCATCGAGCGCTTTTTTCCTTGATGAGCATCCCTCCTGACTACTTTTGGAAATTTTGTTGTTTTGTTTTTGTTTGTTCTAAGATGTATCGTTTTTCAAACCATTTATCATACTCACCTTATCATATACGAGGAATGTTCAAAAAGTTCGTGGATTTTTGCTGTCATTTTTTACTTGGTTCATAAAAACACCCTTAGTGGATATGAATCAAAAGAGTGTCTTTATTTTCAAAAGTAAGATTTACTTGTATTGTTAACTTTTATTTCCTTTACAAGTTATGTGCACTTTAATAACCATGGCAACGCAACATCGGTGCACGCTTAAATTTTCATATAATGTTTAAATATAAACAAATGTTAAAACAAATTAAATGATTGTTTTATGAAGTTAAATACAAGTTATCATCTATTAATATTTAAATGACATAAATCTGACTTTTGGCGTCGTTTGGACGTTGAATAGCTGAACAAACAAGTTTTGAGCAGCAGTAGACAGACGGGTAAGTTGTGAAGTATAAACCCCGTTTAAAAACTAGAAATTCGCTCTTTCGGAAATTTTACCAATAAATGTGGTTTACTCCTTTATATTTGTATAAGGTGATTAAATTAACGAAAAAAAATGAGTTGTCGAGCAAGTCTCTTGGTTTCAGGTCGCGCAAGCGATTCAAATACGGCAAATACATGCTCACAGACAGAAAGGGCGACGAATTATTTAAGCGGCAAATTGTTGGGACGTTTGTAACATCAATTGAAAAAGATCTACAGAAGTTCAGGCCTTATGGCAGTTTTGCGAGATTTGTTTAATTTCTGCATCGGGTTTATGCATTCAATTCTGACAAAACAATTTAATTTAATTAAAATAATATCTTATTTCATTCATCAGGATATATGCGTATTTACAATAAATACTTGTAGATATTATTTGTATTTCCTGTATTTTCCCTGGTCCGTTTCATAATTAATGCTAGCCGGTGTTCAGTAGATTAACCGCATAGAATAATTGTCAGTTGATAAAATATTTTCTTTATCATCGATAATCATATTGTTTAAAGATCGGACGAGTGCGGTTTCAAATTGATACTATCAATCAACATTTGAATTAACTTAATAACACTGTCCGTTTAGTGTCTAAATTACTCGAAAATCCCGATAAAGAGCGGAAAGTATGCGGCACTCGGACCTTTATACGGAGAATGGAGCGAATAGATGACCACTTTATATCTCGGGTCATCATCGCAAACAGAAAAATTGTTTTGATATATGATCCGCAGATATTGAGCACTACAAAGAGTACTTTCAGAAACAATGACGCTGTTAAAATGTTTCATTTATATTGTGACGTCACGAACGTCATTTTGTTTCATTATCAGCTTGCGCCGGATTGTGCACCCCTTGTGATTTGTAACTGTCACATAATTTTTATTTGTAAACATATTGTATTGATTTTTTCACTGTTTATTGCGGACATTTTTTCATATATTTCTTTTGTAAAATCATATACGCAAATTAAAAGATGTGAACAATAGAGCGGCAGTCTACGAACTTTTTGAACAGCCCTCGTATGAAGAAAATTGATGAAAATTTTATTTAAGTGTATATATAAGACAGGACGATATTTAAGCATTAAAGTGTTAATCCATCGCATATAAACATTCATTTTATCGTAAGTTTTTCTTTGCCGTTTGTAAAGATTTTTTTTGCTACAAAATTCTTGCACTATGCTGTACACTGATTTATTATATTTCTGTTAACTAAGTGGTGTTTCTCATTTGATCGTGATACTGTGTTCCAATGGTCCGGTTCAAAATAATAAATTCTCAATAGAATTTAAGGGTCATTATCAATATTTTCACATTGAAATTACATGACCAAGATGCATATTTCAACAAAGAAATTTTGTTAAAATATTCATTTGAATTTTCAGAAGAAGTGTATTTAGCAGTTGACCAAAACGATTATGCAAAAAATTTGTATTATTATCTTTTCAATTTTTCATTTTTTTTTTTTTTTTTTTTTTTGGTTTTGTTTTGTTTTTTGTTCGAGAAGAGCTTGTAAAAATCAAAGTTACTTTAATAGCCGCATACAATAATGAATATGATAAAGCCATGTAGCTAGTTACATCACTCTTATACATCTATTTTGAAGTGGCAGGACATGAACTGTTTACCACTTTGTTTGAGTGATCAAAATAAATGCAAACTTGTAAATATGACAATCATGCTATAGATATTTAAACCTTACTGATTCATTTTTTTTTCTTGTACATGGTATGCACATTTCCATGCATATCTATCGAAATGACACACTCTGCTTCGGCTGTTTCTATCTTACTAATGATTTGGCAGATTTTCCCAAGATAAGATTAACACAAAACTTGATGATAGTCCGATGTTCCGCGTAATCCGTGAACGTCATTTTTTGTTAAATATCCAAGAGCAACGGTTGTCAGTTGTCCGCTGGTAAACAATAGCGAAAACAGCTATGACGTCAAAATTTCAAACGAACGTTCATATGACGTCACTGCAAATGCTTACAACGTCGCGCCATTTTTTACTTATAAATACGCAAGATATACGAAAGAAAAGACAACTTATTAATACAAAATATTGGACTGCCCCGCCCTGCGCATACTGCGTTAATATAGCGACGTAAAATATAGAGAAGCAATGTTTAGAAATTTAATAATAATGGGCATATTCATTAAGGATATGTTAAAGGTATTGTGTACAAATATGCTAAAAAATGCATTAAAAAATAAAAAAGTTATAGCAAAAGTCAAGGTAATTCTGGGACACCCCTTGTATATAGTAAAATCATAAAATACCATCTCCTCTAAATTGACAGAGGCTAGAGGTTAGATATTTTGCATGGAACATTGCTGTTTTGTTAGATAAAGGTTCTTGAGTTAAAATTTTTGGATTTCATTTGTGATGATTAAATAAAATGGTTTAAATGTATTAAAACTTGTTGTGTTGATATAAATTAATTAAAATTAAATAATATTCAGAAAGGAAATGTGTTCTTTCTTCCAATCTCTTGGATAATTAATCAAAATTAAAAGGAAGTTCACGACAAAATAGGTTGTTGTCAAATTGTTTTTGTACCAATCAATTAATTTGAAAATAATTTTTTTTTGTAAATCTCTTTTTTTATAATGCACTAAACAATAACTGCATTTAAAAACGATGCACGATACCGCATATGAACTTGACGAGATTTAAAGCTAACGGTAGTTTCCTTTTTATTATAAATCCGTGATATTAGTAATGATAACCTCAAAATGTTGACCTCTGTTATGTACAATATCATACTTACCTAAAATGATTTTGTGTTTCAAGGTCAAATGTTAAATATTATCCGATTCTCAGCTTCATATACCTAATTATATATAATCTCCATGTGCATATACGTAAATTCAGCTTATGATACCCTTTATCATGACTTATCATTAAACATAAAATTTCTTGATGTAGTTTCATAAGATACATCCGCAATTTTAGGCATACCCTAGCCAAATTTCTTAGTCAGACTGAAAAAAACATAAACGTGTAGGAAGGAATTGACTGTTTGCTTCGATAGTTAATTTTAAAATGCTAAGTCATGATCTGCATTTCGGATCTGGTAATAAAATAGCTAATTTTAAAAACGTGTTTAAATATAGCTTAAAGTAATTATTGTTTGAATATTTTTAACATACATATGTATTACAACTAAATATAATTTATCTGAGCAAAATCTTATACCTTGACTAAGTCTCCACATTTTCTTTCTTCTTTTTCACTATCATGGTTGACATTAGCTGAATTAGTTTCATTCTCTACTTTGTTTTCTTGCAGTTCCTTTGAAAACAGCACACACATTATTAATACTTCAATGAAACAAACTAAAGCTAATATGAAAACCTATGCTTATTAATAGGTCTATAATGTATTCAATAACTGTTAAGAATTCAGCGTAAATTTGTCATTTTATAAGTTTGCTACATTAAGTTTTTGATAGTCATACAAATGTGTTTTACATAATAACCTTTAAAATGTTTGCACCTCTTTTATTTAATGTCCATTATAAACTTTTAAAAAGATTATAACAAAGGGAACTAATAGAAGGGATACATAATACAACAATAATAATAATATTAACAATGAATTTGAATTTGAATATGTATACATTTATCAATAGATAACTTTGTTTGATTTTCCTGACTACTTATTCTTCAATAATTAGTAACTTATAATATAATATGAATCATGTAAATTTTTAGAGAATGAAATATCTTTATAACAAAAAAAGAATGTTGATATCTTAATCTTATTCCTTTGAATCTTTAGATTAAATTCGTGACAAAAGGAAGGTTAAGGAAGAGAAGAGTTAAAATAGACGGAGAGTAATAAAAAGTACGCAATGACGGGCACACATAGAACTTACACTTAACTTTAAATTTAGTATGTTGTTATTTTTTGTTGTTGTTGTTTTGTTGTTGTTGTTTTTGTTGTTGTTTTGTTTTTATCACTATCATGATTTTTCTATTCATTTATGTATAGATATTTAAGAAAAAAAAGGGAACATAAGCCCTCCTTAGAGAGTTTAGCACTTTACAACAACCACCATAAACCATTCCAAGAGTAATTAGTTCCAATTTATATTGTCTCTGCAGAGCGACACCTTTAAGCAACAACTAAATTATCTCTTTCTAACAAAGGTGTTGCTCATTAAGGGGAAATGTATGATCTGTTCATTATTTAGTATTTCCATATGTCAAATGACAATTATTTTCAAAAGTAAATTCATGTTTCATACAATTGTTTTCGGGTATATTTGATAAGATGTTTTTTTTTTAAATATTGAAAAATATTGAAGCTTTATAATAAATGACATTTTAATTATATTTCTTGTTTCATAAGCTTTTGCTCTTTTTTATCAACCAGTTGAAGTTTATGAATAGCACGTATAATCCCATTAAAAGCAAGAAAAATATATACAAACAGCCAAAATTACGTAAATACTTACGCATATACGTACGATACTTTTACCTGGTCTCTTGAATCATTACCCCAATCATAGTCATACGAGGACCCAGGAAACACAACGCACATAATTGATATAATGTACTAAAAGGCATCAGCTATTTTTTAATTTTTTGATTTTTAATCATTGCCCAAAGAACTAATTCGGGGAAACGTTAATAAAAGCTAAAATAATTGTTTAATATCGGTTAATATTTAATTTCAGAAAATTTTGATGATGGCAAACTAAAGTTAATATTAACTAAAAAGTACTTTTTAAGCTGAAATACCATTCTTGGGTTCCAAATCCTTTTTTATTTTTTTCACTTTTCCACTGGCACATTTTACAAAGTTCCTGCCTTGGTTTTTCGGGTTTTTTTTAAAAAAAACAGCACAAAAAATTTTTGATTTTTTTAATTTAAAAATAAAAAAAAAAATAATAAAAAAATTTACATTTTTTAATTTTTCGTATACGGATTTAAAACGTTAAGAATTCATTGTCAGTATAATGAGTTAATTTTTATAACACGTCATGGCAATATCAAATTAAATTGATCATAGAAAAATGCGTTATGGTTTTTATGTAAAGAACATTCGGTCGGACATGGCACAATATAAGAGTATGATGTCTATATGGATTAAAACATCATAAACATTTACAGAGAAAAATATTTAGATATTTATTTGGACGCAGAAAGGCACTATTCAATCTTGCTTTATGTAATGTACTTTATTTATTAAAATGTTGTCAATCTGAAAAATGGCTGATAAAAATAGTGATTTTATTCGTGAGTCCGAGAATAATATTCATAAAATATGCCATATTCCAGACCTTAATATCTACAACTAAATAAATAAATAACTAGTTCACATTTACATGAATGATAAATTGTATATATTAAATTGTACAGCCTAGAAGAGGCGTATACAAATAAAAACATGTGAGGTTTAACACAAGTGTAAAATGGATGCAAAGGAAAGGATAGGTTTCATGGAAAAAAAATAAGTCATATGTTACCTGAAATAAGTTGTTATGAATGTGAAATAATTTGTCATAGCAATAGTATTTTGACTTCCGTTCAAATACTAAATTACCATAGATAAACATACTAGGCCCATTAATTCATCGACAAATTATGGTGAAGTTATTTAGCTATTCCTCTAATAACTTTTAAAGTTTGATTTTTTTTGGCCAAGCAAGTGCATTTCTCCGGGGTCATTTTATTTTGTCGAAATTGTTTGTAAAAAGTCCCATTTTTGGCTAATCAGGGTACATTGATTTACTCCTCCGTGTACCATAATCACAATGTTTAGTTGTCCCTTTCCTTGGGAAATTTGATTTTCATCTTGTTTTCGTCTTTTTATTTTACATAATAAAATTTCTTTAAAAAACATGTAAACATGTGCATATAATCGCTTGTCTAAAGTCGGCACACGTAACACAGTGATGGTTGAGTAAAATTTATTTCTAGAATAGCGTTAAAGTTGAAGCGTTCTGGCACATGCTAAATTTAGTAACGTCGAAGCAGTATTCCGCGCAGTAGTTTCGTAGTTCTATTTCTTATTCGCAGTGTTTCTATTTTTAAAACGAGTGTAAATTCGAAAATACGTCTGCACGGATAATAGCAAGGGACAAATAAGTATGGCAATTGAAATTACTGGATCTGAAAAAAAACTATATACGGTCCCTACGCTAATGCAGCTTTGTCCAATACAAAACATTACCCCTTTAAATTCAATAGATGGACAGCGTGTTATAAGCTGAATTCGATATGTCATCTTTTTCTGTGCTTTTTAAGTCTGTTCCCATATTATGCAGCCTAAAAATAGCTACCTTACAATAGGAAATCAGCCAGATGAGCAGTCCATTATTTGTTTACGGAGATAAGAAAATATTATTCGTCGAATGGACAAAAAATGGAAATAACCAATGTTTATTTAACAAATTGAACAAAGGCAGCATTGTCGCAAAATACGCCCGTCACAAAATCTTTTGAGATGTGGGCATTATAGATATGCATATAGCAGATATGCTCTGGGCAATATCCGGAAAATATCTGGACATTTTATCCTCTCACAGTTTTGTAATTTTGCACGTATAACTCTGAATCACTTTCTAAAATTAATTTTGTTCGATTGTCCGTAGTCGTTAACCTTAGGATGGAATTCCTATTTTAGTATCAAACAGGCTTACCAAATTAGCTGAAAAAATACTTTTTTTCACTCTTTATCTCTGTTCAAACAATGAATTATCTATGTTTTTTCGAAATTATAACAGATTTTATGTTCATCATTTGTTCAACAATCTACCTTCTTTCCAGGAGTTTGCAATAATACTTTGCTCTAATGTTGATTACCTTGTTAAACGTTTCCTGTCAAGATTTCTTGTATAAACAAATCTTTTCAAATGATATATGCTTTATTTCTCAGCTAAGTCTAATAATATTATCTTAAAAATTATAATTATTCACGTAAAAAAAATAATTTGAAATATTTCTATAAATACTACCTTTTTGTATTTGCAATGGCAAATCATTGCATTTACAAATAGAATAAACCCCACAAATGAGATGTTTCCTATCATCCAGGCATCAAACAAATCCATTGTGGAATCAAATGATAGTCTATTGTGAACTCCTGCCCAGTTTACGAATAGTTGTGTTAAGGCACCTGTAGGAATTGTAATGCGTGGAGATACATTTTCACCGAGGAGGAATGACGTGAGTGCAATGATAACCACAAAAACTGGAGGGACAACAACCATTGTAAAATAAGATCCTCGCGGACGTTTAAAACGTATAGATGTAGTCAGTGTTGAAAATGATCCAACTGAAATAAAAAGTAATGACAAAACCATTAAAAATATAGCTCATCTTATTCGATATAAATAAAATCCTCAATCTACTGACGCAAACTTAAATAATTTCAATTGATAACATTAGGTAAACATTTAAAGCATCAAACATATACAACACATTCAAAGTACACAAATACAATTTGATTTTTGCTACTTAGTTCAAAATAACAATATCGTTTACCAACTATTTCTTCTATAACTTTAGAAACAGACTCTAACTCAAACACGAATAAATGTCTATATTCCTGCAATGTAGGCCATGTCAAATAATAGAGTCAAAGATATTGTTCCAAGTGTCAGTTACATGCGAACATGTGAAGAAAAAGTGACACTCGTTTTTCATTTGCCTCAAATAACTAATCACACTTATTCGTTAGAGTCTATGTTATTCTAAATGCCTCTTTTCAAAAATATTAGTCATGTTATGAGGTATGACAATTTGCAAAAGCAATAATGTTTTTCTACATATAATCAGGATAACTTGTAATTGAAAGAAATATATCAATGCGCAAACATTTATTAGTAGAACAGTGCTATCCTTAGAAATAATATCCAATATTAGTCATTTAAAATATTGTAGTCAATGTTACCTGTAAAATCGAGTTTTTTTTTCTTCAAATATATGAAAGTCTATATTTTTAAATACAATTATTTTTTGTTTGGTCAAATTGCATTTTCTATATTTATTGTTTTGTTCAACATCAATTAAAGATATATAACATGTTTTAAAAAGTGATTCTTTCTTCGTGTCAGTATTTTGATCAACGAGTTTATCAGTCGTCATTGAAAGAATAACTATCTGCCTTTATGTTATTTGTCTTGAAAAACTCGAAACAACATGTTAGTTTCAAATGTTAAATATACTTATGCAATTTTTGGCAGATATTTTAATACAATATTGAATTTCAATATTGATATTCATCATTATATATCAACATAAATGGTAGGATTGTCATGTTGTAAACTTTATATTTTTTCGTTGACAGTGATATTTTTCATCAATCTTGTCATGAGTTGAAAATACTTTTGGGCAGAACGTCACGTAAACGGCCATATAAAGTATAGTTTCAATGATAATTACCGTATGGGTAGTTATTTCGATACTCAGTGGCTTTGCTCTGTGGTGTGTCTTCAAAAATAAAAGTGTCCTCATTACAAGCAATGTCAACTGCGTTCTTTCCAACCCAATGTAAAAGAAGATAGTCTGTCGATAGGGCATCTATATTGATCAATCAAGAAAATTTTAATTTCTGTTTGATAAAAAAGTATTTCATGAAGTAATCGGTAAATAGAAAAATATATATGTTAAGATATTTAATTTTACATTGTTGTTGTTTTATGAAGTTTGTAATGCACAAAAACACATTTTTGAATTCAGACTGTGCATAAATAAAGTATTTTAAACCCTAATAGTTTTTAAATATGACATAATTGGTTTCATTCACCTCGTTTAAAGCAATAAAATATTTTTATGATGTATTTTCATCCTGATATTCAAGTAATACTTACAACTTTGAATGGAAATTTCGCAGGATTGCTCGTCAAATGGGTATTTTTTGAAACTCATTACACAGTGTGCTTTAATGTCAAACCTGAAAACATTTTTAAAAAACTATCTGCCACTGTCATGTCGTGACTACCCACGCATACCACTTTATCAGAATCTACAATTGTCATTTAGAGCTCAAGGACAACCTCCCTGCGGATATTAGGCCAGTGCATTGCCAAGTTTTGTATGTTACATGTTTTAGTGGCAAATATCAAAGTATCAAAGTGACCTTTACCTCTGGCCTACTGGCAAAAAACTGAAACCTGAATACCTAAGCCCAAATTCAGGCAGCTTTTTGTGGAGTGTTTTATGATGAATATATTATGAGAACATAATTATATGCTTAGAATATGAAATGTCAAAATATATACATTTTGGACCGGCTTTCTTAAGCATTTGTGCAGACAAGCTTATTGTAGTTAAAGCCCCTGTGACATTGAACTTTGACACTGTCGCCATCAAATCAATAGGGGTCATCTACTAGTCAAAGACAACCTCAATACGAAGACTGTTGACCGAAACATTCTAAATCAAGTGAGCGGACACGCTTTTTGAGCTAAAAACACTTCAACCTTAACCTTAGACCCAGTGACCACAAAATCAACAGGAGTCATGTAACATTCATAGCCAACCTCAATACCAAATATGGAGACTGTTAACCAAAGCATTCTTTAGCAATTGAGCTGACAAGCTTTTTGAAATAAAGTAGTCTGTGACCTTGACCTTCTACCTCATAATCAATAGGGGTCACCTCATGGTCATGATCAAGTTCCACGGCAAATATGAAGGTTGTGGGTCACAGGATTCTTAAGTTATTGGGTTGACACATTTCTTTAAGTCAAGCCCTACAAACCAGAACAATCAATTAATAGCAAAGTTAATTCATTTAATAAATTAAAATATATGATACTGATAGCCCAGGTTATTAATTCAAAGACATAACCTCCTTATAATGTATGATGATCTTAATAGTAACAGTGACCTTGACACTAGGGTGCCAAAACAATCAAAAGCGAGATCTACACATAAGCTTGCAAGACACTTAGATCAATTTTAATACCCCTTCCTAACTCTAATTTTGTCCGGAAACATGTGTTGGTAGTGTCCTTGACCATGACGATAGGAACCAAAAAGTTATTACGAGAAATTGCTTAACACAAGGTTTTGTTTCGACCCGAAACATTTTTCTCTATTCTTAGATCAGTAACCTTTACCATAGGATCCAGAATACCGATTGCCATCAAGATCTCGACTGAAACTTTGTATTTATTTGTCTCATAAAAGTTTTTTTCTCATGTCTAAATCTAGTAATTTACTGGAAACATATTATTTTTCTAAAAAAGCGTAGAACAATGTGTAAAACATTACTCAGGATATTTAGTTAAATGGCACTATATAATCCATGTAAAATAAGTTGACGTAAAGGAAGTACCAATTACCATGTGTCACTTTGGCAATAAATATTTGAAATAAAATGAATTCTGCCTACAGCTAGCACTCACATGTGTATATAATTTACATAATAATCTTTAATTAAAAAAAAATGGAAACTAAAAAAAAAACACTTTGTTAGATTATTTACCTGCCACTGTAGAATACGTCTCCATTTTTATGGATAAATGCCAACTGATTGCTTGTTAATAGCCCGTGTAAAAGTGAATTTCGTTCTTCTATAAAGTATAGGTCTGGTATCCAAAGGCTATTAACTATATCATCTCCCAATGGAATAATATCATATGTGGTTTTGTTTTCAGTAAAATCTAACCGTCTGTCAGTCCAATTCATCCGGAGATAAAGTGAAAACTCAATTTCCTTAAAAAGATAAAAGCATGCATTAGCTCCTTATTACGTTTTTTTCTGATAGATGCAGCGTCATTACATGAATAATTGAGTCCATTCATGAAACACATGATAGATGGTGAACATTACAGCTTCTCTCAAGCCCCCACCCATTTACAGCTTAACCTGTTAAAAAATAAATTCAATCGATGATTTCGGATATATTGAAATGCAGTTGTATTTAAAAACAGTCCTTTTCATATTTTTTTTAATTTACAAATAGTTTGTAAATCAATCAATATATTAAACTGCTCTTTCAAATGTATTCTTATTAAAAATTAAAAAAAAACTCACCCTGTCCTTGTCACTTTCAGAGTTTAAATCTGTGATGTCAAGTTGTACAGAAACGTTTGTAATATTGTCTGTAAGTATCAAACAAAAATATAATTTAGTATAATGTATATTGTTGACGTCAAATGTGTATGCTGGAGGTGTTATATTAAAGACAAGTATGAATAGAAAAAAAGATTTTCTCTACAAAGATAATATGGGAAATCTAATAAGGAATCAAGTCGAACACTGCAGATATTTAACAACCATACGATCAAGTAACCTTAAACATTTTAGTTTAAATAAGATAAAATATTGATATGTTAATATAAATACTTGTGTCTGGTGGAAAGCTATGGTCATAATTTGATTCCCGTAAAAGGTAATGCGCTAAGTCATACCTGAAATAAATATACATATTTGGCAAGGTCAACATCTGCTTAACAATTATTTGTAAATTATTATAATTTTGAACATAAGGGTTTGTATATTGCTTGATAAGGGTCTGTGAAAATGTTATCATATTACTGGAAAAATCATTTTCTCCCTGAACTGCACAATTTGGATTTAAGAACATCGTTTTTTTGTTTTTTTTTTAACTCTCAATCTCGTAATATAAGTAGAGTCAACCCTGTGAAAAAGGCCGCCCAAAGGAGAGGTGGCCATTTCACAGGTTCATACAATATAAAGAATGACAAAGTGTGACTTGCCCTTGCCCGAGGAAGGTCAAACCTGCTGTCTGTATATCGTGTTGCTACATTTCTACTAATTAGTTTCTATTTCTTTCCATTGGTTCAATATAAAATAATCAGAGCCAGAGCATAACCGACATTGATAACAGATAGATAGACAATCAGGTGCATAACAATATACGCCGAATTTCTGTCGAGCGTATAAAAAAGAAAACAACTTGATCAGATCTATTTTGTTAATTCCTATACATATACTAATGTTTACTAATTATTTTGTATGTGTAACTTAAAGCGCAAAATCTTGAAAATGGTAAAAGTTTGTTTTTTTTACATTAGAAAATTGTGTCCATGGCAACATCTAGCCGATTTTCCGCAAATATATTTTTTCTTAAATATTGGACATAGTGGTTTTTGTTTGTTTGTTTGTTTGGGGTTTACGTCACATCGACACAGGATCTGTCGGGATTCGAGCCCACATCGGTATTGGGCAAGTGGTTTGAAGTCAACGACCTAAACCACTCGGCCACGAACATAGTGGTCTTGAACAAATATTCAAAGTATTATGCTATTTTGGTTTGGTATCTTGTCGGCTTGGTGATGAAGGGACTAGAGTGGTTATAATGATCAACGCAAAACCTTTGTTCTGTGTCACATTTAAAACATAGGTAGATTTATCAACATGATCAGCAACCACACATGCAAGATTTGAACTGAATATTCGGCAATGTCAGGCGGAGTTATTTTTGCAGAATAAAGCCATTAGTTTTGTCAAGTGTTATTATCCACTTGCCACTATAACATTTAGACACTTTACATGTCAACACAATTTAAAGGCATTCCACTGAGGTTTAAAAGCCATAAAAAATACATTTGAATTTCTTAAATAAATAAGATGGGGCACTTTAAACAGAAATATATGCAAAGATAGTTAAGAAATATGCTTCGAAATGAATTGGAAATTTATGCTTTTCTTAGCCAGATTTGAGTGAAAAGTGTTTAAACGATTTTCATTTTTTGTTTTTCAGTACAATTTGAATAATTATTCTGGAAAAACGGAGTGTGCGAATGATCTGAAATTTTGCACAAAGATTAGTGGAATAAACCTACATCAAATGATACATTTATCTGGAAAAATATTTTCAGTCCCATCATGCCAACAAAACCTCAGTGGAGTCCCTTTAAGACGTTTAATTATCAATAATAAAAGTTATATACCTGGTGTATTTTATCGCCTGTTATCTATTTATCCAAATAAACGAGGTTTACGAACTGGGATCTATTATCTTAACATATTATAACAATACAACATGTGTATTACATTGGTGGTACTTTTCGTTAAATATCTTGCTCGGAACACAAAAGCGCCTAAATACTAACAAGTGTCTCAATTCCATTTTTCAGTAATTTCTTTTACAGTATTATAGACATGCCAGACTAACTGTAAAATTGGTGTCTTTGCAGGTAATGTCTAAATGTTATCCATTGATAATCAATTTAAATGTATTATCAATCAGTAAAGATTTGCCCAAAATGTGACTACCCAGAAACACATGAGAAATAATGGATACTTTATATAAATGAATAAACATAGATATTGTCAGATACCCGAGATTTCATTTATTTAACAACCGGAGACAGTACAAGTGCCGCACAATATCGATATGAATGTTTGAGATCATAATTACAAATGTTGAGCTTCTTATCCTTTTAGACAACACATATACAATAACCTGACTTATGTGTATAAACTATAATATTTTTGCATACAGTGATATCTTGTAATGTAATAATCATTACATTACATATCTATCATTCACAACCGGAAATAGAGTTTTGTTTTTTTTAATCAGTGTTAACGCCATAGGAAAGACAGGAAGCCATAGGAGTCAGCTTTATTTGTCAGCCATTTAAATACATGTATTTTATTTAAGAAAATTTAACATTTCATTTAACAAATAAGTCATCTTTATATACAAAAAAGTGATACAAGTGCAAATTTTAAAAATTTCGGATGCAAGTGATCTTACATTACTGACAGAGTTATATATTTTATCTACTATAGTTTCCCGTCTAAATTTGGAAGAAAAAAAGTGTGGGAATAAAGAAATTTTTTAATTGAATTATCTTAATTTCTATCGGAATGTTAGTCATTTTCAGAGCGTATTTGCCATTAATGGCACTCTTCAAAATACATTTGTACTTTAGATAATGGCGTTTCCTTTGAGACAGGGCTAGTTCATTTTCAAGGAGAAACCAACTGGGAGTAGATATTTGGCTTGCGTGACTCTTTTCATGAAACATTTCCTATTTCAAATTTAAGATATTTTGAACAAAAAACAAACCTTTTTATGGATTTTTCGAGAGCAACCATTTTCAAAATAGAGAGAAATAAAAAATGTCTAAAGAACACTCAAAACGAGAAAAATTGGAAACTTTGCAGTTTCGATATTATTGCGCCAGTTCATGGACGGTAATGAAAAGTGCATGTTATCGCCAACGTCCCATAGGACCAGTTTAAGCCGTATTCAACATTTAAGATGAAAAATTTAAATTTGGAAATTTTAACATCTGCAGGTGTGTGCATAAGGCGCTTTTTTAACCTTCAATGTGACACGTTATTGCCATTCTTTGAAAGGAGCCGTGTGGTCCCAAATTAATAGACTGTGTGCCATTAAAAACAATGGGCGGAATTGAATGAAATTGAACTTTGAAAGGGGATCAGAGGTTATCACAGATATGCTGTCAAAAGACAAATTTTATAAAGGATGCCACATATCCCAATATTAATTAAGAAGTATTCAATTGCGGATTTCTGGACCCATCCAAATAGAAATAATAGCCGAATAGAAAAAAATAAAAATACCACAAGCATAACAATAATGTAATTAAATGTACGGGCGACATTTTACGACCTCCACACGGCTAATGTACCGTAAAATAGAGAAAAATAAAATATCCCTAATGAAGGCGCAAGACGACAACATTAAGCATGCTGCAGTCTAGTTTTGCTTGATCCTGTTCAAGGACGGTAATAGAAAGTGCATATTACTGTCCATCCTCCTAGTACCGGCTAAAGAAGTATTCAATATTAAGCATTAAATGGTAAAAACATTGAAACTTGAAATTTTATAGTGACAGGCTAATCGAGTCAAAGATTATTTGATGTTATCTCCAATCAATGAGCAGTAGGTATGATAATTAAATTATCGTGGTTTGCATTATATCAATATACCATATTTATAACCTATCAGTAGTAATCTATAAATTTTAGATATGTGTCTTCACTGCAGCAATTATTCATCGCTGTCGCTTATACGGTGTGAGAACCAATTAGGCTGTTTTAGGGCGCTAATTTAATAATATTCTTTTTTTTTTTTATTTATTAAATTTTCTTTATTGTCCAGTTCGTAAAAACAATACATTTCATACATTATACAAATATACAAACATATTACAAATTGTTTAATTGCAAGAATAAACAGTGGTTACATCAGAAAAAAAACTTTAATAAAAGATTAAGTAGATTTAAACTGATTTAACATGGTTGTAAAAATGGAAAAGTAATCTAGAGCATGATATATGTAATTTTAATTATTTATAGTTATGTTTTCATTAATAAAAAAAGAAGCGTTTCATAGTAAGCGTGTAAATAATATCTTATAGACTCCAGCCAGTCGCATATGTTTATGATGTGAATATGCTCCATTTGTTGTTATGGACATCGACCTTATTTTTCATTTCAGCAATGAGTCTTTCTAAACTAAGTTTATATCTAAAATAATTTAAAAATTCACTGAAGTTTGGTATGGTTTTCTGGTATTTATTTTTAAATATAAAATATTTACCTAAGAGTAAAATATAGTTAATGCAGTTTGATTTCATATTATTTTGAATATTCACGTTACACAAACTGACAGTTTCGTATGATACCAAAGTTGTGTCTGTAGAATATTTTGATTGTAAAACAATCCTGATTTGACACCAAAATGGTTGAATTTTTGAGCATTCCCAATATAGATGTACATTAGATTCTGGAGTTTTTCATTGTTTGGCAAAATACGCATAAGATATTTATACTGAAAACTTCGAAGTTTGGTATCAATCGTTATGTTTATGATTTGATGGAATATATTTTTCCATTCAAAGTTGCCTGAGAGTTCAGCTTCCCATTTGTTTTCTTGATGATTGTTTGTTGTTGTTTTCTTTTGAATAAGCATAGTATAAATAAATCGGCAGGTTTTAATTTGAGGTTTTAATTTATCAATTAAGTAGTTATTAGCTTTGTATTGTATCCCTTCAGATTTTAGTTTTTTTTTCCATTCTTTTGGTATGCATTTTATGAGTTGATGATAGTTTAAAAAGTTTGATTGGGCTATGCCATAAAGGTTTTGGATTTCGTTAAAGCTATAAAATTGTTTTTTCCTATAATCGTATATATGTTCGATGAAGATTACGCCTTTTTCCATCCATTCACAGAAAACAAATGGTTTGTTACATAGTTTTATATTCGTGTTGTTCCATATAATTTCTTTACCAACATCAGTTATTTCTTTATTAAAGTTTGCATACGACCAAGCACTGAGTACGTCTTTTAAAAATGTAGATCTAATATCTAAATTTTCAATATCTTTTATGTTTAGATTACATTTAAATATGAATTGTTTTCCATATCTATTTAACATATTTTCATATACTTTAACCCATTTTGAATGTTGCTGCAATTTAATGCGTTTAACCCAGGAGTATTTTAAGGAATATATAAAACTTTCAACGTCTAACATTTTAAGCCCCCCATGTTGGTAATCTTGAATAATTTTATCTCTTGATATTTTGGTTTGTTGTCCCATAGAAAGTTAAACATGAGCTTTTTTATTTTATTTATGATTTCTTGGTCTGGGTTATGTAAAACTGTGAGAGGATAAATAAGTTTGGGCATTGCAAAAGTTTTAAGAACGGTTATTTTTCCAAAAAGACTTAGTTTCCATCGTTTCCATTTATGCAAACATTGATCGAACTCTTTCAGTTTAGGTGTTAAATTAGTATTAAGCATTTCGTCTATGTTATTAGTGAAAGTTATACCGAGCGTGCTAGCTTTTTCAGATGTCCATTTAAAATTATTGTCATTGCAGAAATTGATATGAGTATTTCTTAAACTTCCAAGTTTTAAAACAGTACATTTATCTTTATTCAATTTAAGGCCTGATATATTTGAAAATTTTTTTAGTGTTGAAATAAGTGTTAGAAACGATCTTTTTTCTCCATCAGTTATAAAACATGCATCATCGGCAAAAAAGTGTTTCTTTTAGTTCAATGTTTCCTATCTTAATGCCTTTAATATCTTTATTTTTGGTAACTTCATTTGAGAGTAATTCTATACAAATAATAAATAGGTAAGGGGATAAATGGCACCCTTGTCGCACGCCTTTTTCTATTGTAAAGAAACTGGATAGATGACCATTATTATGTATACACGATTTAGCATCTTTATAAAAAAGGCCAACCCAATTTATAATATGTTGAGGAAATTTAAATTTCAATAAGCATTTTTTCATAAAGTTATGGTCAAGACTATCAAAAGCTTTATTAAAATCAGAAAAAAATATTAACCCTTTTTCATTTAAATTATTAATATATTCGATTGTCTCTTGTAAAATTCTAACATTTTCCCCAATATATCTACCTTTGATAAAGCCTGTTTGCTCTGAACTGATTATATTTGGAAGTTTGGTTTTTATTTTATTTGCAATTGCTTTTGTCGCAATTTTGTAATCTACATTTAGTAAAGAGATCGGACGCCAATTATTTATTGATAACGTGTCTTTGTCTTTCTTTGGAAGAAGAGTAATAATACTTTGTTTTTGAAGTTCCGTAAGATTTCCGTTATCATAAGAGTAGTTTAGAGAACTAATAAGATATTGTTTTAGATCATTCCAAAATATTTTGTAAAAATCAGCAGTTATACCGTCACTTCCAGGACTTTTGTTGTTTTTCATGTCTTTAAGAGCAATTCCGCATTCGTAATCTGTAAGATGACCATTTTCTACATATTCATTATTTTGTTCTAAAGTATTTATTTCATTTGCGAAAAAGATAGAATCTTCGCAATCTTCTATTTGTAAGTCTTTTTTATATAAACGTTCATAAAAATCTTTAATCTTAGTCAAAATTTTGTTTTGATTCGTTTCAATGTTATTTCTATTATCTTTTAGTTGGCTAATTATTTTTTGTTCAGCATTTTTCTTTTCAAGGTTAGCAAAATATTTTGTGTTTTTCTCTGACCCTTCCACCCATTCAGCTTTGCTTCTTAGCAGGATACCTTTAATTCTTTTGTCAATAAGATCATTAAGTTTTGCTTTTTCAGATTTAAGATTTTCTATTAAAATATTATTACTTGTATTTAACTCAATTTCTTTTTCCAGATCCCTAATTTTAGAATTAATTTCATGCTCATTTCTAAGATCATTTTTCTTTTTAATGCTAGCGTATTTGATAGTTTCATCTCTTATTCTGCCCTTAATTATTTCCCATAATACGTTTGGATTTGCTTGGTCATTAAATGACACTATTTCTTGTATTGATGATTTTATTTTATTTTGATAATCAGTGTCTAAAAGTAACGAATTGTTAAGTTTAAAGTATCCTGGGCCCTTTTTACATTGAATAAACTTTAGATGCATAATCACAATAGAATGATCTGATTTATAACCAGTTTTTATTTGAAAGTCTGTTACTGAATTAAGAGCACAAGTGGAAAAAAGAAAATAGTCGAGTCTGCAGAAAATTGGTGGGTTATTATGAGAGTGCCAAGTAAAAAGTTTTCGTTCTGGATTAAGTAGTCTAAAAACATCACAAAGATCAAATGTATCAATTAGTTCATTAACCATTTTAGAAGTTCGTTTATTTGTATCACTTTTACCGTTTAGTTTGTCTAAAGAATGATTAATAACAGTATTAAAATCTCCGCCAACTAGTAGTATTTCGTCACTAAATTTATCAAGATTGGTTTCTAATATATTGAAAAAATTGATATCGTCGTTATTTGGAGCATAAACGTTGAATATATTTATCACCTTTTCCTAAATTTCTAGTTTAATTCGTTGCATTCTGCCCACAATAATTTCTTGATATTCTAAAATTTTACAATTACAAGACGTATTAATAAAGATACCGACGCCTAAGCTGTTTGTACTATGTCTGCTTAAGGAAGATTTTCCGTTCCACTTTGCCGACCAATTTTCTGTATCATCAGTGTTTGAGTTATAATGAATTTCTTGCAATAACGCTATTGAAATTTTTTGTTGGTTAAGCCAACACAGAACACGGTCACGTTTGTTTGTCGATGCTAAACCTTTTACATTAAAAGTACATATTTCAGTTGAAGACATATTATATTGACTAAAGATTCATTTGTAAGTTTGTGTTTACCGACTGGAGTCTATAATGTTCATTTTTTAATGATTTTATCATCAACATTTTATATATCATGCTTAGATGTATAAACAGCAGATAGAAATACATAAGTAAAGAGATTATATTGAAATACCGTTTGTTCTTTTACATGAATGGCAAAAAGTTAATAAGTACGATTTTCCTTAAGTTGAATATTTAGCTTCAGCGGTAAAATGTATTAATAAATTTATTCATGGATGCTTTATTCGTATACACAATATTTCCTTTTCTAATTTAAACATTCATCTTTTAAAAAAAAATAATAAAGCGATCAAAACTTGACAAAACAAAGAAAAAAAACAAATAACACACAAAATCAAAACAAGTCTATCAAAAAAGTACAGTATGTCTATATAGAAACATGTATTCAATATGTCGAAGAAGTTGTAGCAGTTTACATATATTTGTTTTAATCTTCATGGTTACGAATTTACATTACAACAATGTATTTGTTTTAAAGACATACTTGACGAGTTGTCTTACACGGGACAGTATTTTAGTAAAAAAATGAAAAAAATATATGAGCCAAAATTTGGTAAAGGTAATCAAATTGTTTCAACTGCTTGCCTCATTACTATATCATTTTCCACAAGAAAACTTTATGAAGAGATGTTAAATATATCAAATACATATTTATATCGGAAAGAAAATATGCATTTACATGACTTAAATATGAATTTAATAATATTCTTAGCAATTCATATTCTATCTGTTAAAAAACTGGCTAACTAAATTTACCAATATTCATCCCCGTCAATGTTTCTAGTAAGACTGATCACTAATATGTACTTATTCGACGTTTCAATGTTTGTGAGGAAAAAAAAGAGAAAAGAGAAAACAAATTAAGGACAAAGTTTTCAATATTTCTTTCTATTGTTCACCTAAGATTCAAGACAAAATGAGTCGCGACATTAAAAAGTATGATAGTTACCTTGTGGGTTCAAGAGATGAAGTAGTAACAGCGACTGTTGTGATCAGCAGAAATCGTTGAAAAAACATCATGCCTGTAGGTCACACTGTAAAAGAAAATATTTTAACCTAGTTATTATATTACTTGTAAAAATCCGGAGCATGGAAGATACCGAAGAAACACTGATAACAACAAAAGGATATGTAAATAGTATACTCGGTATGATTAAGTCTGTTCATGAGAGAATGTGTAAAAGTGCAACATCTCTCTCGCTCCTTAGCACCCGTCTATAGCACCCGTCTAAGAGAAATTCAATCTTCAACATAAAGTACTGAAATCAATTATACCGTAGGAACAAAGAATATATCACGACATTGAAATGACGTACATGGCTACTACTAACAGCTGCAACACGGATCTTCAAACTTGCTGCCGTGCAGTAGCACATCGGCAGGTTTAAATCGGAAATAGAAATAGTGTCACTTTCTTCATCTGACATATAGACCAAACACATTGCTTCGAAATTATTATTATGAAACAAGTTCTGTATAAGGGAAAAGTATTTATTCGATGACGTTCAGGACCATACTTATTAAAGACTTAATTTGTTTCAAATATTAGCGTTGTATTACTAATATAGAAATGCAGATTAAGAGTTTACAAATTTGGTAAAATATAAAGAAAAAGGAAACTTACAAACTTACATTCTAGATGTTTAACCTAAAAGTAAAAAATCCGCCCCTTCACTCTAGCGTCAGAGAAAAATAATGACTTCAATAAAGATGTAATATTTCTGCCAACCTCGACTTTTAACTGCAATCCACCCCCTTTAGCTATCTTAATATAATGGTCTTTGCACATTCTATAATGTACACATGGTTTTAACTCTTTGCACTTTGACACATCTTGAGTTATCAACATGAATGTATAATACATAACTCGGATTACATGAAAATTAAAGATAAAAACATTAAAGATAATAAACGTCGTTTTGGCTTTTTTAAAAACTCAACATTTCCTTAATTTCATTTTGTTTTTCAAAATAACAAAACTTTCAACAAGTAGGAAAAAGGTCTAATTAAAATATTGCATTAATTTACTATTAATAGAACAATAATAATCAAAAGAGTGTATAAGTAATCATGATTTGATCTCAATAATTTCATGAGTATGTATTCCTAACACTCATACCGAACTTGTTTTGATGTCGAGAGAGCAAGATAGTTCAAGTTTTACAGGTTGCTGTAGTACTATTAACAGTTACATAGTAATGCAGAAATTATAATGCCGTCCGACCCCGTATTCGACAGTCCTTTATTCGACTACCCGGCAATATTTAAAGTCGATCGGCGGTCCCGTTTATATATGCTATAAATTAATATACTATTATATACGTAGCAGAAGTTAAGCGATGACATCTTTGTTTAATTACTTTTGAAAGTTCTTGCTAACAAAGTGTTGTTAGGTCTGAAGCACATCACTTACTGAGTCTCATATGGCTTTCATAAACAATAGGATACTATCTTTGACATCAAATCTAATTGAAAGATTCGTAATTGATCATAACTTGTCTAATTCAAATTACTTGATAAGTCCTTTTCGATAAGAATTTCGATAAGAATTTCACAATTACGTTATTGTTACAGTAACAGAAAGTAGGGATCTGTAAATTGAAATAATGAAATACATTTTAATATCTGTATAGTTAAGGTCTTTGTGCTATAGTTGATTATCCACATGATGAAGAGATAGCATTACGGTCTTGGTTGCCTGGAATCTCTGATTATTTGTCCCTGAAATATGCTTCGATCAAATTGTTCCTATGAGATAGATAAAAATACATATTCCCAAAAAAAAAACACAAAACAGCAAGATTAGAAACGTTGCACTGCCCTAATCATGGAAATCAGTAGTGGTGCTAATTATCGTTCACGCCCGTTCCACCGGCTTAACCTAAAACAACATTTATACATGGTGATTGGAAGCTTTAACAGATGTGTTCGATTAGCAATAAATTGCATACCCTAAAGCCTCAGATGTGTTTGTCTGTGTTGTCTGTGTTCTCAGTGTTTACCAGCTGAATAAATAGGCAATAATAGATGAGTTATATATATTCTATTAAAGTTTTCACAAAAGATAAGATGAAGTATTGATTCGTTTCCTGATTACGACTATCGCTATCCCTTTCTCGGTCGTCACAATAAGTAAATCCCAGAATCAACGACACATGCTTTATATATATTTTTTGTTGCCGATATACAACGCGGTAACTGGGGTTCGGGTACATAATAATTGCTGTCAAGTTAACGCATTGTACATGTAGGGGTATACAATTCAACTCAGACACTTTTCAATAGTAAGGTCTCCAAACTTTGATTAAGCGGTACTTGTTAAAGAAATATATAAAGAAATATCTAAATGTTTAGAAGTATATATGTATATATGGTACTTATTAAACTTATTAACATGGTTACTGGGAATGTTTTTACTTTGTAGTGAATAATATATCGACCTGTAGTTCGTTCCTTCATGATTTAAATTTTCCAGTATGGCGAAGCTTTTTTGTCATTTAAACAAGCCAGTATATAAAACAGAAGAATTGTAAATTTAAACCTAAAGTAACAAACAAATATACATAATGTGCGATAACTTATACACAAAATAGTTTGAAAAAAGATAGAGTAAAACCGATAATCATTGTTTGCTTTTCGAGTTAACAATGATACCGTCGCAAAAAAATATTGTTTTTAATTTGAAACTATCTTCTTTAAAATCGGCGTAAAAATCGAGCCTTTAGTTGTTAATATTTGAACAAAGAATATTGATCGAAATACTCCTACGTGTACACAGACATGATTACATATATTAGGACATAGTTTAACAGTAAACAGTTGTATGACTGATTCACAAAGGTAATTTCTTTTCTTTCTTTTTTCTCTTCCAGTAATAGTAGATGTGTATAAAAATGCAATTGTAATTGTTGCTTATCTTGAAACATACTTTTCGATGAAAATTTGTGCTTTTTGGTAATTTGCATTTGTTTTAATTTCGGTATTCCTGAGTTACTTTCTGTTTCGCACAATTTTGTTTTTGAAATTTATTATTATTTAGCTTTTGTTATTTACAGAGGACTATCTTTATGCCTGAATTATTTTATTTTTCGGTTTGTGCAAAACTTATATAATTATTACCCCTCACTTTTTGTGTAATGTTAATTTTCCATAGACCACTGGGAGTTATTTATAGTGTTAATGTACCATGTGGCTGAGTTTAAATTTTGATCGCATGATCTATTTCTAAAGAAAATAGAATAAAATCATCATAAAACATTTCATCACAGTAATTGTTCAGAGTAATAGAATAAATAATTCATTGGTTTGTAAGTAACAGTAAAAATATCATACCTTGTAAAAATACTGTATTTTTACAAAATGGATGATATTTTTACTGTTAATCACAAACCCATTTGTTGTCTATTAATAACCTAAACCACTGTCATAATTGGGTCGTGCTGAAATTTGATATTTAGCCTATTCCAAGGGCAGGTAAATTACATTCGAGGTTAATTATGCGTTACATTTCCTCTTTACATGTAGCTGACTTCCTATCGAGTGATTGTGAAACGTTTAACTTTCAAGAATTGGTATCATTAGTATGTATGTTTTAACTTCTTAAAAGGTATGTCAATTAAAAAAGGAAAAGACATACTTTTAAAGACATTTTAGTCCTCCAAATTAAATTGAATGAATGATGGGAAAACTTAGGTTCAATTTAATGCCATAAAATGCCCGGAAGCCCGGAATGAAATACAATAGAAAGTATCTTTCATTAGTAAAATTATGTTTTTAAAGTATTAACGTACATGTATATAAAGCTATATCTCTGCAACATACAGTTTTTAAAAACAAAAATGTTTTAATTGTCAAAGAAAATAAGTCAATAAAATAGAATATCTATATAAAAGAACTTATTATTGTATCGTTATTTCCTTATGGGCGCATGGCGCATGCTCAAAGGAATTGCTTTACTATTTAAAGTCCTAAATTAAAACTGCAGTTTCCCTTTTGTTCTGGAACGTTTTAAAATGTTAAACTTTATTAACAATATTCATATGTGTTAAAAAGCAACTCTTTTTATGTAACAGCTCTTTCGAGAATCGACCATTTAATTATAGCAGACATAATTGTTAAAAGCAAGATCACTCAAAAAACGAGGTTGATGATATCCCTGGAAATCCAACTTAATTGCAAACACTTTTAAAGTAGTACCATAGTAACGAATGGAATGCATGTAGAATTTAAGTCTTTTACAACCGATTTTGAAAACACAAAATGCCAATTATGTGACTGTCAAATAAAATATCCATTGATAACAATGTTACTTAGGCTTAAATTCTTAAACAAGACCAATGATATTCACTTTACTAAGGCTGCAATTCGTAAGCAAGCATCAAATATAACTAAACTGTCCTTACATTTTAAGTTTTAAGTGTACTGTACAGTAGGCAAACTTGGGGGTTATTATGCTCCCCGAAAACATTTCGGGGGAGCATATACTCGCCGCCTTGTCCGTCCGTCCGTCCGTTCGTCTTTCGGTCCGTCCGTCCGTCCGTCCGTCTGTCCCCTTTTCTTGTCCGGGACATAACTTTGAAACAACAAGAGGTATCAGCATGAAACTTTGTAGGTAGATAGATCTCATTGAGTAGGTGTGCAGTGCACAAGAACCGTAACTCTGCCTTGTCTAATTTTTGAATTTTCCCCCTTTGTTTATTTTACACTTTGAACTTTGTCCGGGACATAACTCTAAAAGTATAAGAGGTATCAACATGAAACTTTGTAGGTAGATAAATCTCATTGAGTAGGTGTGCAGTACACAAGAACCGTAACTCTGCCTTGCCTAATTTTTGAATTATCCCCCTTTGTTTATTTTACACTTTGAACTTTGTCCGGGACATAACTCTAAAAGTATAAGAGGTATCAACATGAAACTTTGTAGGTAGATAGATCTCATTGAGTAGGTGTGCAGTGCACAAGAACCGTAACTCTGCCTTGTCTAATTTTTGAATTATCCCCCTTTGTTTATTTTACACTTTGAACTTTGTCCGGGACATAACTCTCAAAGTATAAGAGATATCAACATGAAACTTTGTAGGTAGATAGATCTCATTGAGTAGGTGTGCAGTGAACAAGAAACTTAACTCTGCCTTGCCTAATTTTTGAATTATCTCCCTTTGTTTATTTTTACACTTTGAACTTTGTCCGGGACATAACTCTTAATGTATAAGAGATATCAACATGAAACTTTGTAGGTAGATAGATCTCATTGAGTAAGTTTGCAGTGCACAAGAACTGTAACACTGTCTTGCCTACTTTTGGAGTTATTGCCCTTTGTTTTCATTTTGACACTTTGAACTTTGTCCGGGACATTACTCTAAAATTATAAGAGATATCAACATGAAACTTTGTAGATAGATAGGTCTCATTGGGTGGAAGTGCAGTGCTTAAGAATCATTACTCTGCTTTGCCTTATTTTGAAGAAATTGCCCTTTGTTTATTTTTACTTTTTGACTTTTGTCCTGGACATTACTTTAAAACTATTAAAGATATCAACATGAAACTTTGTAGGTAGCTAGATATAATTGGATAGAACTGCAATGATTAAAGAACCTAGACAAAGCCTGGTCTAATTTTGGAGTTATTGCCCTTTGTTCATTTTTACACTTTGACTTTAACCCGGAACATAACTCTGATATCATTAGGAAACTTTATAGATAGATAGATCTCATTGAATAGAAGTGCAGTGCAAAAAAAACATAACTCCGCTTTGCCTGATTTTGGAGTTTTTGCCCTTTGTTCATTTTTTTTTTACTTTCCTGTGTCCAGAACCTTCTCGGGGAGCATCACCCGGTTCAACCGGTTCTTGTTTTCATTTATTTTTTAAGCAAATGATGATATCTACCAGTCATTAACATACAATAAGCTGTGTTTTATTTAGAAAACAAAACACAAACCCATATATACGGTTATGATGAGTGAAATCTGATCCTTCTGTATCCAGAATATTCTTCGCATGGTTAACCTAATTGTTTTCAGAATAACGATGATATCCTACATATGTCATTCCAGTATGTCTGTAATGTTTCACTGATTAAAATTGTTAAATAATCCTAAACTCGTCTGAATATTCAAGTTTGATACATAATTATTCACATTGCAATAACTTCCGGTGAAAACGGATGTTTACTTTTGGACTATTCAACAAAATATATTTTATACGCGAAAAGCACTCCATGGTGCAAGCAACTAAATTATATGGGTGGTCATAGTAAATCTAGTGATGCCCTGTAGTAGTAAACTTCGAAAATAACAATGAATCGATAAAAAATGGCGGCCTTTTTATTTTATTTTTATTTAAAGAATAGACCACGTGACCAGATTTTATACTGTTTACACGTACTGTTTCCCATGTAACAGTATAATTTTTTTGGTAACGTGGTACACTTGCATTAGCAGTAAGAATAACTCTCAGAGGCCTATGGGAAATTAGCATTACGAAAAAAGTGAGGGGTAATAAATCGATTTAAACTTTAGCTTGAAACATAATTAGGGCCTACTCATTGACAAAATATGATGAACGACCCCGGCAGTAACGGATACCGAGATTTTTCCGAACCTCTGTTGTGACACGTGACCGTGTTGAATGAATTATCTTCTCCTATTTACACTGGCTACTGCGTTAGTAACGAGGTAGATTATGCTAAGATGAAACGCGATATATTGATGCTTTTGTCAATATTCTTGAATTAAGATGTCAGTAATAATGGAATTTTTAATTAAACGTTTACTTGAAATTGTATTTCTTTTTTTTATTTTACCAACTGGATGCGTGTCGCTTTAAACAAGCTTTATTGTTTCTAAGCATTTGCCTGATTTTATTGTAGTTTTACATCAAACTTTACACTGTTTTATGACCCCTTACTTGCATCCAGACCTAATAAATATATAATACATATAGTTTTTGATGTATCATATATAAAATACACTTGGAGACACAATTACATCAACAAGATATTTCGGACTATCTCCCGTAACGTTTTCAATATGGTTTTGCCACCTTTTCTGTCAGCGGTCCGAATAAACCTGATTAGCGTATCCTTAGGTTTCACCGTCTGTTACTGTATACGATGATAATTACAGGAAAATCTCTAATTCTGTAATAAATAAAAGAAACAATTTTGTTTTGAATCGACAGTCTTCTATATTAAATGATAAAATTTATAATAATTTATAGAGTATGTATGAGGATGGCATCTATATATATATTAAAAGGTGTGAACTTATTTATACTGTAAAGTATATGTATTTTTAGGACTCTTAAGAACTCCTATATTATAAATATAACATGGAGGCCGGGCAAAATTTTACGTTGAATGAAATAAGGCCTCAACCAGTAGTTATTAAAAAATTTATTTTGCCAGTAGGAAGAATTTTTAGAAGAAGTTGTTTTATTAAATTAAAACAAGCCTTTATTTTTCTGAAAACTAAAGTAACAAATATATTATATTTACATTTTTGGGAAATAACGTATACACGAACCGTTTCAAAAAGGATAGATTAAGATATCGATAATCATTAGTTGCTATTAAAGTAGACACTGATACCGGTACGTGCAGGAAAAATCCTTTTCAAGTTAAAACTACCTGCTTTTGAATTTATATAATAATCAAGCCTTTAGTTTCAATATTTAATATTTGAACAAGAATATTGATCGAAATTAGAATAAACAGACATGTTCATCTACATTAGGACACAGTTCAACAGTAAACTGTTGTATGACTGATTCGAAAAGGTAAATTCTTGTCTTACATTTTTCTATTTCTGTAATAGTAGATGTGTATGAATTGCATATTTATCTGAAACTAATTGTTGCTTATCTTAAAACATAATTTTCGATACTCATCGTGTGTTTTGTAATTTTCATTTGTTTTAATTTCGGTATTCCTGGACTACTTTAAAAACTTCATTTTAAAAAATTTCATGGTTCAAATTAAGACATAATATAAAATGTGTGCACTTTAAATCATTTTATTTTTAAATGAAAATTCAACGCAATAACAAAAAAATGTTATTTACGGAACATTATTTTTTATGCCTGAATGATTTTATTTTTTGATTTTAGCAAAACTAATATAATTATTACCCCTCATTTTTGTGTAATTTTAATTTTCCTTAGGCCACTGGAAGTTATTTATACTGTTAATCCAAGTATGCCATGTGAGTAAGTATAAAATCTGGTCACATGGTCTATTTTCTAAAGAAAATAAAATAAAATTATAATGAAAGAATCATCATTGTTATTGATCAGGGTAATAAAGTGTATAACACATTGTTATGTAAGTAACAGTAATATTATCATCCTTCGTAAAAAAACTTTATTTTTACAGTATATTCCAATGGAAATATGATACTTTTACTGTTACCCACAAACCCATGCGTTATTTATATAATATCATATAGCACTGTCATAAATTATGTTGTGCTGACATTTGATATTTTGAATATTTTATGGGCAGATAATTTATAATCGAGGTAAGCTATGCGTTACATTATTTTAATGCCATGAAATGTCTGGATTGAAATACAATGGACACATTTATCACTATTAAACTATAAAGGACATGTATATAAAGCTATATTTCTGCAAGAAAGAGTTTTCCAAAACAAATTTTTTAGTTTTCAAATAGAATAAATCCAAAGAATAGAATATCTATATGAAATTAATTATAATTGTATTGTAATTTTATGGGCGCATGGTGCATGCTCAAAGGCATTGCTTAACTATTTAAGTCCTAAATTTAAACTGCAGGTTTCATTTTGTTCTAAAACGTTTTATTCTATAAAACTTTATTAACATTATTCATATGAATGTGTTAAATAAAGAAATCTTTTACGTTACAGCTCATTCAAGAATTAACCATTAGGTTATTGAAATAACATTATTTTTACTTTTTTTATTGTTCATAAAAATAGTTTTAATCAAACATAGCTTTATACTCTTTAAGCTGTATGAGTTATTCAATTTGAAAAAAAAAGTAAAAGGAAGTTCAAGAGTTGAATATATTTAGTTTTGAATTTTGAAAAGGGATAAACAGAGAAAGTACATGTTTAGTCACCTGCTTATCTATCAGGTACATGTTGTTGTTTTTTTGTTTTTTTTTCGTTTTTTTTTTTCTTCTTGTTTTTATTGTTTTTTTTTCTTTTTATAGGTCAGACAAAATGTCAAAGAGGACAGCTCGCTCCGGTAAGTCGTCATGTGAGGGAAAATCGGTTTCATCTGGAGTTGGCAGGTACAAAAAAATTAACGGATTCATTAGGTTGGGACTCAAGAGTAAAGGGTTGAAGGACCATCCCTCCAAAACGTTTTGCGTTTATTTCACATCTATACATCGAGATTGAATGTGTTCGGTTAGCTTAATCATCATAGGATCGTTGACCAACCGTCAATTTTAAACGTTACGTTTTAATTCTCCCGTGAAGACTTGTTGTTTTGAAAATTTAATTATGCCAAATGCCGTTACTTTAATTTTGTTTTTATTCAAATTTATATCATTCTTTCACACCTGGTTTATAAAACTTTCTTAATCAAAGTTTCATTTTTACTTTTTTTTTGGTTTTCAAGATCATCTTTAGCAACAAAATTAATAATGTTTAAGATCCGTTCTTGCAGTTAGGCAATATATTTATATATCTATGTGTTGTCAAAACTGTCAATTAAGTTTTGATTGCAACATTTGTATAAAAGTATGTTCTTTTTTCTTTCTTGATACAAACTGTCAGTTTATATTAATTTCAATAGGACAGAATAACTACGAATCGTGTCTCTTCTCTTCCGCAGTTGTTCATGTGGTCACCTATCCTTATGATTCTTACTGATTTGTTGTCTATGAAATGTCATGCGTTTGCTTAGATCGTTGGCTTCATAAATATATTTTTCGTTGCATCCATTGCAAATACTTGCATAAATTACGAACGAACGAATGATTGATAAAATGTACGTATATGTTTAAACAAATTTTTGAGTGTCTACCGGAAGAATTTGAATAATCTTACCTAGAATGTACACATTTTATGTCATTTTGTACTTATATGCATGTTCTGTTGCTGTTGTTTCTGTCTATTTTAGAAGGCCGCATCGGAAATAAGATATATAGGTTGCTGTAGTATATTCGTAATGTGTTACCTTCTCTAAAAAAAAAAATTATTATTATTATTAATTATTATATTATCATTATTATCATTATATTTTTATAATTATTATTATAATCATTATTATTATTATTATTATTATTATTATTATTATTATTATTATTATTATTATTATATACATATTTATTTAGAGAGTATGTACGAGGATTTTAACTTAAGTATATCTAGGCATGTATAAACATAATTAATGTTAGGAATTGATTGTATCAATATATCCATTTCTCAGGTTGCCTAAAGAAAACTGGAGGGAAACAAGAACGGCTTCTCAATGTTTGTCACACCTCTGCCTCTCAGAATACCTTTCTGACACCAGCTTTACTTTCAAGGACAATCACAAAATAAAGCTTCCGGCTCATAAATTTCTACTGAGCATGCGAAGTGAAGTGTTTGAAGCCATGTTTTATGGTTCACTTGCAGAAAAAGGAGAAACGGTGTTAATTGAAGACATAAAACCTGAAGTGATGAAAACTATGTTAAGGTAACTATAGCTCAAATTGTTGAACATATAAGTAATTACTTTAAAATTTAGAGAGATATTTAAGATATTGATATCTACTAGTTATACAGACATAAAAAAAACATCAAAGTGTAAGTAAATTCTACATTCAGTGTAACTCAACACGTTTTTATCAGTTGTTTTCTTGACTGATTTTACTAGACAAGATTAAGATGTGAATCACGCGTATTGTACAGGAGTTTGAATAAGGTTCAAAAAAGTCTTAAATAAAGCTATGATTCCACAAATGGTTATTTATGTATTTTGGAAATTAAAAGTCACCAAAAGATTTAATTTCACCACAAGGTCATAAATTATAGGCCGTATTATTATGTCCTTGCTTGCTCGACGAAACCCCATCTAAGTAAAGAATTTGCACTTTTAGTCTGATGTAATTTTAAACTGCTGCAACATACAAATCTTGTTTATCAGGTTAAGCTGAGTATCTAGTATGTTCTACCTAAAAACTGAAAGGACACACTTATGACATGGAAGCTTTTATCATTTTATAAATTCCAGGTTTGTTTATACAGACAATCCAGAGATCAATGAAGAAAATGCTTTGCCCTGCTTGTATGCAGCGAAAAAATACAACTTGCCTGGCCTCATAAACCAATGTTCGAACTACCTTGAAAAAAAATATATTGACATTGATAACGTTTGTTTTGTTCATGAGCAGGCCGTTATTTATGAACTGAAACCGCTACAAAAGAAATGTTTTATGCATACATACATACATCTCGGATAATGCGCCAAGTGTGTTTTCTTCGCCGGGGTTTTCAGACCTATCGAACGCAATATTACAAAACATTCTCAAGGATGATGCATTAGCTGGTGATGAAATTGAGATATTTCAAGCAGCAATGAGATGGGCGAAGGACAAAAGTAAACATAAAAACAAGTCGAAAGATGGACAAACTCTGCGCAATCAACTTGGAGAAGCATTGTTTCAGATAAGGTTTCCGATAATACCAATAGAGGAATTTGCACAAATTGTAACTTCGTCTGGAATCCTATCAAAGGAAGAGTTACTCATGATTTATCAGTACAATGCAACAAAAGTTTCAACATCTTTGGGAAAATTCTGTGCACGCGAACGTTCAGGAGCGCCGATCACAATTGCCCTTGGACAGTATAGTCAGAAAAGGGGTAAGATGAGTGGTTGTTATATGAATATACAAGAATGTAACAAGTCTGTATCAGCGAACCAGGCAGGCTCTGCACAATATAGTCCAAAGAAAAAGTCTGCAAGAATAAAGTCTGTCACTGGAACTTTTGTCGGATATGTAAAGGGAATCTATATTGGGGGGACAAAAAGCACTGATTACGAAATTGTGGGAGAAAAAATTACTTTCAAAACTCCTATCAACATAACCGGTTCAATTAACATACAGTTTCTTCTTGAGAACGAAAACGCTTACAGGCAATCAAATTATGTTTCAAATTATTTATACAAACAGGAAAATATTAAAGGACAATTGATCACAATCAACAACATTCCAGATGGCTTAGAAAATATCACATTTGTTTGCAAATAAAGTGTGTTAGTGTTTCTGAATTGGAAACTAGAATTGTTCATTGTACGAAAGGCATAACTCAAAAATTATGATAAGAATACATATCTGATAAGAAGATTTCAAGCACTAATACATTTGAAGCTATTGACAATGGCAAATCAGTAATAATGTTTATAGAATGCTTTAAGTCTAAGAATATCATTCATGAACATGTTTCTTTCAACAACTTCATACTTTAAATTTGTTAGGCATCTTGTTTGTTTCCTTTTTGTGCATTTAACGCCGACTTTACACCTGTTTGATCTCTTCTCGGAAGTCGATCCTTTTTTTCTAGAAGTTCGTCTAGCTTTAATTAAAATATATTTTTACAATGATAAATCTCAGAACTGAATGAATGAAAATTAAGTGTTGCCGAAACCATGACCGTATATGTTTCCTACCATTTTCATTTTACCTTTGTCTACCATAATCTTTGTTTTTTGCCAATGTTTTTTATTTATTTATGTATATATTTATATTTTGTTTTATTTATTTATTTATTTATCACACTAGCTATCTTTTCGAAACTCGTATTAGATATAAATCTGTGCGGCCCGTTAAAGTGCAAAGGTATAGCACGTGATCTTTAGCTTGGCGAACAAGGAAGTATTTATCGACTGCAGTAGTAAATGCATGCTTAAGTAAACATACACACTTTAAAAAGAATATGTTAAACAATATTTGTACAATAATCCTTTCAGTGTAGACATAAACTGCTATACGAGACCATTTAAGTTTGGGCCGCGTAAGATAAAGGAAACATTTAGTACCTTAAACTCGCTTTTAAATCAACATTATCGTCAACATTCCTTCTTAATTGATGATCACGAGCTAAAGCAGACTTCAACCTACACCTTAAATCAAGTATAATGAATTTGTCTCGTTAATATGATTTATATTTTAAGAAAAACAAATATTTTTAAGAAGAACAAATATTTCTCTTTTAATACAATTTTTATCTTAAGTGTTATGGAGCGAAACGCTACTTAGTGTGATATTATGTTATGAAAAAAATATATAATAGCATATTATTGTTAAAAAACGACTTCATCGACTAAAGTTAAGATTGAGAGAGACTTTCAAACATTTATAGATATGGTTTTGAATAACGTATAATAAAATATTTTAAATTTTACAGATACAATACATAATTATGAAGAATGCATCAAAGTACATACTGTAGTAAAATATGCAGATGCAATATATTGTTGTATATGTCAACCGTGTAAAACAGAACATATTGAAATAAAAATGAGTTTGGCTTACATCGGATGTTTAAAACTTAAAGCAACACCAGGCTTAAAAGCAGTATGTCATCTGCTGGCACACTCCAGTAAATCAAAAGAAACAAGTTCAGTGCATTCATACTATTGTGTCCAAAGACTTGCGAAAAGATGCGAACAGTATTGATCTTTCTTTCTTCAATATAATACAAAGTAAAAATATACCATGAATTATATTCAAATGTATTTTTGTGTATACATAAAATATTCTCTCATATCAAATGCCTGTATTTTCCATTATAAACGTTTATTAGTATCTAATCTATGCATGTAACGTCATTACAGGGTTAAGATTTCATATTTGTTCTCATCTTATAAATCTTATTTCACAATTTCTGTTGGAAAGCAGCCAAGATTTTTTCTAGGTTTTATGTGAACACAAAAACATTTTCTATATTATCTAACCTAGTCAATAGCTATATTTAGCACACAAACAGTGACAAACATTAGTTTTCCGAAAATGGGGAAGGTCATTTATGACATGAAGTACTGCATGTCAATATAGTCAATAGCTATATTTAGCACACATACAGTGACAAACAATAGTTTTCCGAAAATGGGGAAGGTCATTTATGACATGCACTACTTCATGTCATTGAAACTATCTATTTAAGAGATAAAGTGTAATTTTCGGAAAAAAAGATCTGACTTTTGAAATATCAAAATTTAGAATATTTAGAGGAGAGTTTTATTTAGGTGAGTTTTATTTTTTGTATCACAAAAGAGTTTATAGATGTTTCAAAATTTTCATTTAACAATTTTTTTTATATCTATATTTATTGTTTTATCTCTTGATAATATCTTTAATATGAAAACAAATACCAGCATATCTTAGTTCAATCGAAAAGTAACTGGAAAAACTAATTCAGTGTTTCTCAAATGTAAAAGCATTAATTAAGATTGTATCCTTTTATGGAGTTGCATTTCATAGCAATGACACTGTTACGTCATACAGTCAAACCCTGTTATGTACAACAACAGCTAATACGAATAAACGTTCTTTTTGATATTCATCGACGACCTGCTTACTTCCGGTTGTCATCATTTTTCATGAACTGTGATAAAGAAGTATGTTCTGTTATTATAAAAAGAGAACAGTCAAATATTACTACAATCACGATTTCAGGGAGTTTTCAATGTAACTATGTTTTGTTTTGATTTTGAAAGTTGCGAATAATGAGCTCCTTTGATAAAACCGTTAAACTATTAAGTAGATATTTTTCGTTTTTCGTGAAATATGGATTATATTTTCACGAAAACTAAAAAAATGTCACATTTTTTCAAGAGCCGGGACTGCGAATGAAAATATGTAGCATTTCATCATAGTGAGTGTAAATATATACCATATTTCACAAAAAAAGACAAAAAAGTGATAACCGTTTATTTAATTTCATTTTCAAAGAAAAATGGTAACGAATCCACTTGCTTGCTACGCCACTGCAATTTTACAGCGCACAATAATATATTGATTATTAATAGATGCATGACGCGGTTCAATACACATACAATGTTTGTGTGTTTATTCTATTACAATTTATATTTTTCAAACGAAAAGCAGAAATGGTGAAATAAAAGTGAACTTTAATCGGTTTGGTCATTGAAATAGCAGTCTTGTTTTGACTGTTTGGCGATACATTGTGACGTCACGCAAATAAAAAAACGTCTGTACAGCGGTTATTGCTGAATTAAAGATATTGGTGTTAAGATTCATTTACTAAGACCATTGTCTATCATTCTAGATAGTTTTCAAAACTCAAAACACAAAAGTTGTTTTTTTTATTTATCAATTTTTACAAACAAAATGGAGAAAGAAATCTCTTAAATTAAATACTAGTTTGACTCCGCCCACTTTCATATTTATATTTCATTTTCATACTTAAAAATGGCATATATTAATTGATATAGCACCATTTGTCATGGGTAAAATTAAATTAAACGCCCCAAGCACCGGCTTGAGCGTTACTCAATTCTCAACACTTAAATGTGCTGGATCAATGACATACGTCTTTGTAGAATCCCATACTCAACTTTACAATGACTTATGTGATTTATTCCTCAATTCTGAAAAACAAAACGTTCTTTATAAAATTTATTATTTTATACAGCTATATGAATAATTGCTTTGAAATGAAAAAAAGAAGAAAATAATTCATTCAAGTTCATATTGGTTTTAATATAAAAAAATATATATAAACGCAAATAAACCTTTTTTATGAAATTTGAACAACATTCTCAACTGTGAAATATTGAATCTTGAATAGTGTCAAAATAATCAAATATCAAGGACATTTATGATCCGACTAAAGTTTACCAAATATTGTCGAAGTTTATTCATTAAAACAAACAGGGATAAATATCTGTAAAAAATACGATAAAAAACAAATTTAAAAGGAAGTAGTGGAGCAATCTGCGCGATTGGTAAGTAATAGAAAGAGCACCGAAACACGAGGCTATCTGATTTGTACGAGGGGGCGTAGCCCCCGAGTATTAATCAGATTGCCGAGTGTTTTGGTGTTCTTTCTCTTTTGTATCATAGTCAAACACAAAAGCACGTTCCCTGTTCCACAATATGAAACCCCGGCAAAAATGAACCAATGAACGAACATCTGAATATGACATTTCTGTCGCTTTCCCTTTCTCTGCCGTCACAATATGTAAACCCCAGCAAAATTGAGCCAATCAATGGGCATGCTCTGGAGTGCGGGTAACTAATACCCGCACTCCAGTTAACGCACTGTGCATGTATATGTATACGATTTAACCCTGACACATTTTCAACAGAAAGGTCTCCAAACTATGATACAATATAAAAAAGGTAACTTCTTTTTGTTTTTATGTAGTTATGCTTTTTAATATACGTAAATATGAGATATACTGGTATTTGGTAAAAATTAAAATGGTTCAGGTCCATTTTGAAAGTTAGAAACAGCTTTCATTTGCCTTGCTTTTCGCCAGATCTATTTTCTGTGTAATGTTTGTTTGTGTAATTGGCATGTTTTGTTTCAGATATAAAATATGAAATAGTTAAATAGAAAAAATTAAGTAATAATATTGATGGTGTAAAGAACACGTGGGTTTATCTTTAATACCTTATATCCACCTGCTTTTCGTTATCGCAAATTTGAATATTATGTTACACTTTTATACATTAAGTCGACCTTGTTATTTTTTCCTTTTTCCTGAATCATTGAACAATGTCGCGTGTATGAATACATTTAATAATATAATAGTAAATTCATTGACGTCGTCTGGAAGAACTGTTGTTTTGAGTTGGACTGTAGGGGCCAGTATGCTACTCATTCATAAGATTACATGGTATCCTAACTCATTTAACATCTAGAAAATTAGACTTATATGTGCTATTAAATTTAGACGAACTAAACAATTTTGTACTGTTGACTTTTTTACCGTAAACATTGTAAGAGACAATGAGACAAATATAATCATTTTGTGCGGATTGTGTAAAGGTATAACACTATTGTGTTATCAACTTTAATAAATCATTAAATAAAAACGGCTATTACAGTAAAATGAGTCAACTCTAACGGGGAACATTCATTGCAATTAAGATTCCGATATGATAGTGTTTAAAAAAACTGCATATAATATGTCCACGCTTTAAAATCAACTCATTACTTTACTCTTAATATAAAATGTACAAAAAAATAATGTATAGCTTCTTGAATAATAGATCCGTGAAAATTGATGAAAAAAGCTATCATTATTCAGTGTACTTAAATGCTTTATAAATATCGTTTAACTTATTAAACGCAAAACGTGCACATTGGTAGATTTGATAAGCTCTTATGATCCGTCTCTGAATATAAGTGAAATTTGATTCATCGTGTATACCGGTTATGACACAAAAACACTCAAAACTATGCACTGTAAAGCAACATTTTTAGGACTAAGATGACAACACTACAATTTAACGTTATGTCATATTTTAATTTGATTTTAGTATTTAATGAGAATTATAAAATGCACTGCTATAGTGTCTGTCTTTAGTATAAGGTTTCAAACATATTAAATTATATTCAGTTAATAAATTCATAATATGCCTCAAACGAAGCCTATCGACATCCTTGAACGTTCTCAATGTATGAATTATATCATCCTAAAGCAAAAACCTTGAGCGGGACATATGATATCTGAAAGACCTTCCCTATGTCCGGATCCATATTTTAAATATTGTCTGTTTTGAAATGTTGTCTATGATTAAAAGTTGAGTACAAATCATGACTAAATATATATTATATTTCAATATAGCCAGAACAATGACCATGCGGGACTGGAAAGATTTTTTAAGCCTAAATTCCAAGCTAGTGTGTTTGGTTTTGGACAGTAAGTTACAAAAATGATGATGCAGCACATTCACCAAAATAACTACACTATTGTTATGCCCCCGCCATGTAATGGCCGGGCATATAGTGTTACCCTGTTCCGTCATTCCGTCATTCTGTCATTCCGTCATCATCAGTTTCCGTTCATTATCTTAGTAACGGTTGCACATATTCAACTCAAATTTGACATATGGATATGTCATGAGAAAATACAGGTCAAGTTCGAATTTGGTCATGGTTCAATGATTTTTGGCAGAGTTATGCCCCTTTTACTTTGAAAATAATATTAAATTTTCAGTTTCCGTTCATTATCTCCCCAACGGTACAACACATTCAACTCAAATTTGACATATGGATATGTCATGAGAAAATACAGGTCAAGTTTGAATTTGGTCATGGTTCGATGATTTTTTGGCAGAGTTATGCTCCTTTTACTTTTGAAAATAATATGAATTTTCAGTTTCTGTTTATTATCTCCCCAACAGTACAACACATTCAACTCAAATTTGACATATGGATATGTTTTTGGAATGCCCAGGCCAAGTTCGAATTTGGTCATGGTTCAATGATTTTTGGCAGAGTAATGCCCCTTTCACTTTGAAAATAATATGAAATTTACAGTTTCTGTTCATTATCTACCCAACAGTGTTACATATTCAACTCAAATTTGACATATGGATATGTCAAAGGAATGGGCAGGTCAAGTTGGAATTTGGTCATGGTTCGATGATTTTTTGGCAGAGTTATGTCCCTTTCACTTTGAAAATAATTTAGATACATCTTAGGAATAAGCAGTTAAAGTTTGAATTTGGTCGTGGTTCAATGATTTTGGACAAACTTATCTTTCTTGAATATTGGAAAAATTTTGAACTTTCAGTTTCAGCACTCATACTTTTGTGGAAATGTATGTAGCCATTATTTTGGCTACAAATATGAAATATGCTATTTTCAAAAGGTTAAGACTGAATAATTTCAGTGCCTTGAACATTGTATGAAAATGGTTTGTGTTAACATTGAAAAGTTTTAAGGGCTTTGAACTTAAAATGAAAACAATAATTTGTGCAAACAAATTTGGAACTAAATATTATAACATCTGAAATTTTGGCTGCATGCGGGGGCATCCGTGGCATGATGACACATTTCTAGTGTTAATAAAATGATTTAAACACATTCGTCATCAGAATAAGAAAATTTTGTTTATTATATTTTTGAATAATAAAGCTTGTAACATTTTTTTTCAAAAACTGTATAGGTACGTATAGATTACTTTGTTCTATATGTATAAAAATAATCAACCACTGTGTGAAAAGGAAAATTTGTTTTTGAGAAACAAGTTAAGAATACATAGTAAATGTGTTGATTGAATAGTTGTTTATGACATTTAAAAAAATCTAATGTATGATCAGCGTAAATCGCTTTCTGCTGTTTCTTTAGAATTTTACTTCATACAACGATGCATTGTCGATTACATTATGCCGATTATAGTTGTTTTTCATTCGTATAGTTCATACGAAGTAATAATATTAGTACCATGCACTGGTATATGAGCCAATCAATTTAAACTAACAGAGAAGAAGTATGTAAACAATCTCGGTTGACTCCTGCAAAAACTTATTTTGTACGTCCGAAAAGATGAAAAACTATACTGAGTGCCGTACATTGCTGTAAATGCGAAAATTTAAATGTTGAAATATTTGAGATCAGCACTCCAGCGATGAATAACTGTCTCGGCAAAGGAGAATGAGAAAAGAAGTGTTGACGGACACGAAGGGATTTGATTAAACTCGATGATCTGGATTTTAAATTGTGTGTCGTGACATAATACAAGGAAAGTAAATGTAATAAAATGATGATATATCATGTTGTATATAAATCAAAGGGCTGCAAGCTTTGTGGTATTGTCTGATCTTTGCAATCTTAATCAAACTGTATATCTGTATGTATTTTCCTGTATAAGTTTATTTTGATATACAGAGACATCGCGCTTTAAATAGAATGTAGTATGTTATTTAAAAGACGATATAGAACGGCGATGCTAGAGTTTGTCATCCTTTTGTCTGATCCATTGATATTTATCCACGGACTTTGTTGAAACACTATATGTAAGGTTTTCGCAATTTATGTATAATTTTGAGTGTAAATGAGGCAAAATAGGACCAGTACATGTTTTCTATTTCAAAATACGTTATGTAAACTTTAATGTTGTACAAATGTTGTATCCTGTTAGTAAATAAATTAGACCACCTCAGTGATAGATTACAAATCAGAAGGTCATTCTTAGCCAAATATTCTAATTGTATCACAATTGAAGTATTAAAGTTTATAGATTGTATTTGAAACATTGCCAATTTTATATCTTATACCTTCTAACTCTCAAAAGATTTGTAATTAACTTTTTATGCCTGCCCTAAAACATTGTTTATGTAAATATAGATAACGGCAAGGTTAACGATCTGTTAGCACAATCTGTTTTATCAAGTATTCAATGTTCATATCACGTATGCATTTAGTTTAGAGTTCTTGAAGGACAATTTCTATTTAGTTTTTGGATGATTTAAAAAGGTATTGTTTTCCATTTACTTTAAAACCGTCTACAATGTCACCTTGTGTACTTACATGTTTTACTTCATTCTACTTTTTAAACATCATATTATTTTATCTTTATATATTTTTATCATCTTTTTTCCATTTCATTCTTGTCTAAAGGAGTTTTTACAAATTTCCATACTTAATATTTAGATAAAATTTGTATTTATAACTGCTTATCATTAGATATTCATTGTTTTGCTTGCAAAGAAAAGAAATTGAAAAAAAATTATTTCAATTCGACAGAAAACCCTACTTAAACCTTTTCTTCTTTTCAAATAGGAAGGTATGGATTTTACAAAACCAAAGTACATCATTTTTAAACTTTAAAACCTATGATTCAAGCTGCACATGGTGGACACGGTTTATAAATCACCGATTTATTTTACAAAATAACAAAAACTTCAACCTTATAGCGATTAATCCTAAATTAACTTTATTGTTATTTAGAGTCAATGGTTTAAGATCCCCTACTGAATTACTCAAGTTACTTTAGTACGGTAAGAAATTTTGCTGCTGAGGTTATTGCTTTGTTGTAAGCACTGTTGTTATTGTCTTTGTTATTGTTGTTGTTTTTGATGTATAACTTAAAACGTAAATGAATCATATGAACTCCGGCATGAGAAAACGACCCTTAAATGTTGTTAACGTTGTCATTGACGTTATAAATAAAAAAGTTAGTTACCCATGAAAGATAAAGATAATAATATACAACAGATAATATTTTAGAAATATTAATAGTTAACAATAAGAAAATTTCAAAACGTTTTCTATTTATTTCAAGAGCTATAGAATACTTCACTAAAAATTCAATATGTCAATTAATAGGTCTTTAATATCATATCAAGTTAACCTGTGTTGTTGATTATACTTAATATTACTTTTTTGTTAATACATAAAACATTCTCGCATCATATACCTTATATTAAAGTACCATTATGCTTATCCAAGTGTAAAAAGTCAGTGGACAGGTAAAATTCCAAATAACTCGATTTTTTTAAATCGGCAATATTTTGTCAATGTCATATTTAACTATGTCAAGTTGATCAATAATCCACATAACTAAAAATATCGATCAGAAACTTTATATTTTAAAATATTTTACTGGCACAGTCTTTTAATAATATGGGCTTTTTTTTAATGTTTCATAAACGTTTTTTTTTATAATTAGCTATTGGTCAATGACCATTATAATCGTCAATGTTTTAAATTATTATTTCTAATATAACTCAACTTGACATGGAAATAATTAGCATAATGTAACTTTAATTGTACATGATGGTATCTATGAAGTGATTATACGGTTTAGATTTCATATAATTGTGTTTTCATCTTCTAGATTTTAATATTGCTCAATTTTCCTATTTAAGTGTGTATGTTTTTGCTGCAAAACTGGAATGTGGCCCAGAGTTCTAGTGACCTTAAAAACATGTTCAGTATATCACCACGACAAATTAATGTGTTTAGAACGCACACCCTTGTTTCATCTTGATATAAGGTTTAAAATAAAATGCTTGCAAACTTTATCCTCAAATTATTGAAAAAACAATACATTCCCCAAATGTGTAGGTATTTAATACGCTTTGTGTATGTCACTAAGATACAATGCCCAGCAAAGAAAAATGTTACATCAGACAGTTATATTTTCTAACAACAATATATTAAACAAATTATTGTCTTTTAAGATATTCCAGAACATACTTCCCTCCGGTTTCCATCATCATTTTGAATGAACAGCGACAAACGAAAAACATCCTTTTAAAAGCATTTTCAAATATGTAAATATTAAAGGGAGGCCGAAAATAATAGGGACTATGGTCAAACCTCTTAAAGTAATGTAAATGTCAGATAAAATTATTGCACTATTTAAGATTGAAGCTATGCAAATACAAACGCCAAGCTTACTCGGGTTAAAGATATTTGTCATTATTCTTTTATTTACACGCTTAGATCTTCTCGTTGCTCTATACTATTAATATATGATAATTCTCGTTAAGATGATTTGTTTGGAGTGTATGATGTTTCCGTATAATAAAACAAACGTTATGACTACAAGATGCTAACTATGATATGATTTAATATGATTGCAGGTCAAGAAAATGGCACATGTAGCGTTAATACATCAGGCTAAGATGAGAAACGCTTTATCAGCATCATCCGAAAGCTATGGAATAAAACGGTACATAACAACTTTGTACTCATCTGTACAATTTGTAATAAATGAGATAAGATGTTGCAAATTCGGTTTCTATGAGTATTTTTCGTAATCAAATGCTGAAAGATCTATTCTCCTTCTAACCGGTTGCTATTTAATTTGAGATGGCATTGATCAATTGATACCCATATATTTATGTTTATAAAGCGAAATTTAAGTATGACTTCATTTACAGACAAATGATCTGTATGTAATGTTTAAAAAATGTATTTCACGAGTGCTTTAAAACAGGGCTTCGAAATCGTATAAAATGAGTAAAGTAGTGATTAATCATGAAATCGAGTAACGACATACAATAACACAATCTCTATACAATGAAAAATATTATTAATATTATGATCGCAAATTATGATACGCGTATAAAATTCTTCAGTAAACTGTTTAAGAACTATTTACACATATATTGTTGTTTCGATTTTGAAAGTGATGAATAAGGTAATACTTCCAAAATCCCTTTAGTATAAGCCATGACTTATGTCATTTTTCCTCAAATATTAATAAACATATTGTTCACCTTTATTTGTTCACAGGTCACCGAGTAACAGGAGGGAAGCAAGCTCGGCTGCACAATGCTTGTCACACCTTTGCCTCTCAGAACATCTTTCTGACATTTACTTTACCTTCAGCGACGATGAAAGTGTGAAACTACCAGCTCATAAATTTGTATTGAGCATGCGAAGCGCAGTGTTTGAAACCATGTTTTATGGATCACTTTCAGAGGAAGGAGAATACGTTGCACTCAAAGATGTAAACCCAGAAGTGATGAGAACAGTTTTAAGGTATATATTACACTTACTATTTTACACATCTTCATGGATGAATAGAAATATGATGTCTAGAGTTTTGACTCTGTACTTATGAAAAATTACGATTCAAATGCTTTAGACTTCACATTTTGGTTGGGATACAGCATAACATGAAACTTAAGATCAAATACTCATAGTACAATGTTTTATCATCAGGAAAAAAGGTTATATCTTATGAATTTTCTCACATTTTAATTTCTGCAATTATGTATTTCAGATATGTTTACTCCGACAATCCTGACTTAGACGGTAAAAATGTCTTACCTTGTTTGTATACAGCGAAAAAGTACCAATTCTTAGGTCTTGTTGAACTATGCTCCGATTTTCTTGAAAAGAACATCGACGTGAAAAATGTTTGTCAGATCATAGAGCAGGCAATATTTTATGAAATGGAACCTCTAAAAGAGAGATGCCTTTCATTCATCACGAAAAACGCCACAAAAGTTCTTTCTTCTCCAGGCTTTATTAATTTGTCACACGCAACATTGTTGAATATTCTTAAAAGTGATGAATTAGAGTGCGATGAAATTTATATATTTAAAGCAACAATGAAATGGGCGGAACACAAATGTGAGTCTAAATCTGGACAAAATATTCGGGATCAGCTTGGAGAAGTTTTGTATCAGATAAGGTTTCCGATCATACCGATGGAAAAATTTGCGCGAGTTGTTACCCCATCTGGAATACTAACCAATGAAGAGATAGTGATGCTGTATCAATTTACCGCAACAAAAGGTTCGACACCTTTGGGAAAATTCAGACAAGAAGAACGGAATGGAGCACAAATTACTTTAAACCTCAGGACGTTAAAGTATAGTCAGCAACATATGAGTACAAGCGATTGCTTTTCCTTAAATATTCAATATAACAATTCTTCAAGACAGCTTCAATATCTTGAGCGCAAAATTGATCTGTGTAGTAAATCTGTAAGATTGAAGTCTGTCACTGGAACGTTTGTTCGAAATGTAAAAGGAATCACCATTAGCGGAGTGAAAAGACGTGATTACGAAACTAATGGGGATAAAATTATCTTCATGAATCCGATCGATATGTCTGACAATATCAATGTACAGTTTCATTCCCGGAAAGAACAAAATGGTTATTATTACAGTGGATGCCTAGAAGGAAACAATACCACATATCGTTGTAACATATCGGAAAAAGTGAAAGGACAGGATATTATAATAACCAGTATTCCTGACGGCTTAGAAACCATATCCTTCGTTTGAATGTAAAGACAGGCAGTTCCACGTATCTTTAGGATGTTTTCGAGCAAAGTATAGAAAAACATATTTGAAGGTGAAAAATCATTGTAGAAATGGAAGTAATAGATTTTTGTTCATGAACAAGTTTATTGAAACTTGAGGAAAAACATAACTTTTTATGAACAATATAAGTTTTGCTATGGTTGATTGTAATTGGAAATTTACTTTGTGCCTTGTTGAAATGTTTGTTTGTTAATCGGTCTACAACAGATATATTGAGCTTTTAATGACCTTGACCGTCAAGGTCGAAGTCTTGACTTTTGGTTAAATTGTTATTTTATTTAATTTTGTTATTTTATGTACGGATTTGATTTAAACTTGGACAAAACAAGACTTGCAATCAAACAGGTATATTGAATAATATAGACGTGACCTTGTTTTTTCTGTAACTGGCTATAACTTTTATTGTTTTTTTTATATTAATTGATTAACTTCATATTAAGACACTACATCTTTTAGACCAGGACCTTCATGTATATTAAACTCAAACTGACTTTGACTCATGTATGACCTTGACCTTGAAGGTCAATTTTATTTTTATTTCACTGATTATCGCTATAATTGGCTTTTACTTGGTTTGTTTGTTTGTTTGTTTGTTTGATTGGGCTTTAAGTAACATCGACATAGTATATGTCATATAGCGACGTTCCAGCTTTACTGATGAAGGAAGACTTTAAGTGCTCTTCCGTGCAATGTGTCAGGCATAAACGGGCATCTGAGTGGAACCACTGACATTCCTTAAGCGAGCAGGATAGCTTCCTAACATGAAAGAATCCAAAGTCAATGTCGGGATTCGAACCCACAGCGATGATGGGCAAGTGGTTTAAAGTCAACGACCTAAACCACTCGGCCACGGACGCCCCCCTTTTACTTGGTAATAAGTCAGTAGATTATTTTCATACTTTGACAAACCAACCTTGTGGACAATACATTCTAAAAGGTTCAACTGAAATGTCGTTCACGCCGTTAAGATCAAAGTATTGAATTTTGGTTAAATTGATATAATTATGCTATTTATGTACGGATCTGATGCATATGTGGACAAACAAACACCCTTGACCAAACAGACATGTAGAATAATTCAGATATGATATTGACCTTAAAATGACCTTGACGTCATTTTGATTAAATTTTGATTATATTTTCTTAGATTTGTCATTTATTTATGGAAAGGATTCATATTGGACAAAACAAACAAAATGTGACTAGTTAGACCTACTAAAATTAAAATGAGGAAAAACTTAAATTTTATTTCTATTCTATTCTTTTAGCCTTCATTTATTTTCTTTAAGAACAAGTAAAAAACGTCGAGCTTTGCCCCGCCCGGCCTTAGCCCTTCGAATTCATCTTAACTGTTGGTCGTGACATTTTTGATGCGTCTTACTTTATACTATTTTGCCGGAATATTTTGTACGTGTATTACAATAAAATAGGTCATATATCTTCTATACGTGTATATACCTTTAACATTTGCCATGAAGTATTTAATGCGTGTAACTTTTTTTCATAATGATACTTATGGATGGACAAGTATCATATAAGTCTCAACATTTAACTCCGAGTTTTCCAACTACAATGGGGACAATATGGCCGTAGCTTGCTTACCTTAGATCGAATACTAGAAATGTCATAATCTTTCAATGTGGAAACATATTATTTTATCACATGTTAACGGAAAGAGTCGCCATGATTCATATATCACTAACATATGTTTTTTTTTTCTTGTGTTTAAACGTTTTATACGTTCTTGTAACAATTTTTTCCTTTTTTTTTTTGGTATGTTGATAGAAATTTATGTACATTTCCTGTATTATTTCACATGTATTTATCCCAGATAAAAGTTATGTTATAAATTGATACATTAAATAGATATTCCTGTTATAAAATCAATATTACAAAACTCTATGAACATGAAATAGGGCGAATTATACATTATTTGGGACGAAAGATGAATAAGATATGAAATCAATATATGATAAAGGATATCAACATTTTATATAAAACGTTATTATACAGTTTGCCAATCTCCCTCACAGGATTTGATCACTTCAATCACACAATTTTCGTCAAAATTTTTACGATATGAGTTTTTTTTATTTTGATATTAATTTGAAAAATTAAACACAGTTTTGCTGATGTTTCAAGACCGTAAGGTATTGGAGATGAACTAAAAGAAATCATAATTTCGGTAACCTAAATATCATGAAAATAATTTTTAATATAGCACCGTTTATTTCCAAAATAATGTCCACTTTCGAAAGAGAAATCATTCAAGTAATAAATAATTTCGATTCTTCACTTAACAGAAATAAATTATTTCATCATATTACCAGAGCTCAAGTTATTATGTCGCTGTTTATTACTGTATCAGATAAAAAAAAATGTTCAACGAATTCTATGGCGTATTTTATTCAAGGTATACTTGACATTTTGAAGTAGTTTCCCATTTCTTTTCAATAAGAATGAGTCTGCAGATTTAGATGATTTTTCATGAACTGGTACGTGTGATGTAGGATCTGGAGCATCAGTAGCATTTATCCGATCCCTATCAAAAGATATGGCCGGAGCAACTTTTGCATCTTAAATTACAGATTTGTCAAATGGATATATTCCATTTTTCCTAAATGCAGACTATATATTTACAGAATTTAGGTACTGGCATACACTTTACAGACATCGTATCGTGTTTTCACACTTTAAACAAATTCACGAATGAAACAGTGACACGCTGAGTTCCATGGAACCTCAAATGGGCCAGGGCAGATATCTGCAAGTGGTTGAAATGAAAGTGCTGAGGTGTGACCCACTAAATGTAATGTATGGTAATGTGTTTCTTGTGTCCATCAAAATGTAGAAGTATTTCAACACCATCCCTAGTAAGATAAAACTTGATGAGAAGCTCCTTAATGTAAATACGAAACATCTGACCACCCAGACTCAGGCACATCACCATCTGTTCCAGCAGTTGCTCCTTCCAACAAGGAATCAACATTATGTGGTATAATTTGGCTAACACAATTGGCGCATTTAGCCAAAATAACCGATTTGCCTCTGCCAGATGAAGCAGCTTGACATTTAAAGAATATACCCCTATCTCTTTAGGTTGTCTATGTGCGGTGCTTAGATCATTTTGTCAATATTATAAATCATTTGAGGTTTTTTGAGTAGGGTGAAATTTGTAAGAGTGTAAGTTCCTCAAAATCTGCTTAAAAGACCATATAGCCATCTATCAGTGTGATAATATGATAATCTTGATCTCTCAGAGATAAATGATCAGCATAGTCAGAAACTAAATTCTCTTGACGGCTGCTACCATAACCCACATCATCTTTTGTCTTTAATTTAAAGTGCTGCTTGCTCCTGGTTCAACTGGGGATTTAAGTGTATCTATATCAACTTTGCCATAAAGTCTGTCCTGTATATTGTATTGTTTTAGATACATTGGATGCTTAATTTGTTGATTTTTTATTGTTTGACAACAAAATAAACCTTAGTCAAGTTATCAGGATCATAGGATCTATAAGATCGCCTTTCTGCCACATGATGATGATAAAATTATACACATTGTATTAGCATTTATTCAATTTCAATTATATTCCATATCCATAAAAAAGGCACGTTTAGGGATAGTGAAAATATACGAAATATCACATGTGTACATATGAAAATATACGAAATATCACATACATATACTTACTGTTCTGATCTCCATTTTGCGTCAGATATGTTTTTGTGACATTTCCGTGTTATTCTTTACAAACGCGCACACCTGACATGGATGTTATGTAAGGAAAGTAAAAATAAACATTCACGGACCGGAAATGGGTTGGATATGATACAAGTTGATAAATGTTACCTCCTATTCTCATTATTTTATTCCTCAACAATTTTTTGAGGGATAAAGGGTGAGAGTTAGATATAAAAAGCATTCACACTATACAAGTCCTCTCTGTTAACAAACGAACATCCGAAACTCAATTTTACAATGAAATAAAGTATGTGTCAACAATGACATATATCATTTTATTTTACAAAATTATCCATTTAAACAAGAGAGCCAAGATGGCCTAAATGGCTGACCTTTCCATTTGAATCATCAGAGCAATTACTTAGGCAAGCATCGTGACAAAGATTGAAATTGAGTCAAGGTTGTTTCTATATATGGACAGTGTAACTAGTTTTTGAGCCTAGGTAACCCATATTCAACATTGGCCTAGAAATCATCAAAACAAAGTTACAGATCAATTATCAGGATATTTGAATAACAACAGTAGCCACTGGTGAGTTTACAAGATTTTTTTTTATTTTTAGCTCCTGTTACCTAGTTTTTCATCAGAAATGACACATGTTTGAGGTCATTCCAGCATTTAATTAAACAAGCATCCTGACCAAGTTTGATGACAATTGGGTCAACAAATGTGACCACTACAGTGATTAGTGAGGTTTTTCCGTATTTGGGCAGTGTGACCTAGTTTTGGACCCCAGGTGACAGATATTCAACTTTAACCTTGAAATCCTCAAAACAAACTAGCAGACCAATTTCAATGACATTTGGATAACAACAGTAGCCACTAGGGATTTCACAATATTTTTCAATTTTAAGTTTCTGTGACCTAGTTTTTCATCCGGCGAGATGACCCATGTTGGAACTTATTCGAACAATTACCTAGACAAGCATCCTGACCAAGTTTGATGACAATTGAGTCAAAAAAAATGTAACCTTTAGAGTTTGAACAAGGGTTTTTTGTCTATATTTGGGCGCTGTGACCTAGTTTTGATCCCAGGTGACCAATATTAAAACTTGACCTAGAAATCATCAAAACAAACTTGCAGACTAATTTCAAGGATATTTGGATCAAAACAGTAGCCACTTGAGTGTTAACAAGATTTTTTATTTTAAGCTCCTGTGACCTAGTTTTTCATCCTAGATGACCCATGTTCAAACTCATCCAAGCAATTACCTTTGACAAACATCCTAAAAAAGATTGACACTGAACGAGGCAAAAATGTGACCACTGGTGCGTTAACAATCAAATGTGGACGGACGACAGACGACGGACATCCAACAATCCTAAAAGCTTAAAATTACTGACTTATGTATTACAAGGTTTATATTGTTTAAAGATATATATTTTTTTTAAAAAATGTATAAATTAAAATGAACAAGCAATTATCATAGTATTGCAAGCAATCCATAAGTCCCCTACCGGTTAGAACCCCATCAACATTCTGAAGGGCCATTGGTCATTCACTTATGTTTCAATTTTTCTCTTTTTTAAGTAAACTTGTTGGAAAAGTTCTTTAAAAGTGATCACAGGAAACAGTTTTTATGAACAGACAGACAGACGGACTGAAGGACACTCTAAAGTTAATATTTGAAACATCCCTGTTACCAAAATATAACATTTTAAAAGCAAAATTTTTAAAGAGGAGATAACTCTTGAATTAAAGATGCAATTTCATAAAAATGTTCAGCTCTTTTTGACTAATCACAAATATTGTTATATTTGCTATGTTTGAGCCTATTTGTTGCCAAGGCAACTGATATTTTTTCAAAATAGGAAGAACAGAAAAGACATGCATAATCTCAACACTGCTATCTACCCATATGTCAAGTTTCATAAAAATATTTCCAGTACCTTTTGAGTTATCACTGGATTCAGTTTATGTGTAAAATTTGCCATATTTTCAGTCTATGTGTTGCCATAGCAACCAGCATTTTCAATATATGAAGAAAAGAAAAAGACGTGCATAATCTCAAGACTGCCATCTACCCATATGTCAAGTTTCATAAAAATATTTCCAGTAATTTTTGCTTTATCACTGAATCCAGTATATGTGTAAAATTTGCCATATTTTCAACCTATTTGTTGCCATAGCAACCAGAATTTTCAACATAGGAAGAAAAGAAAAAGACGTGCATAATTTCCATACTGCCATCTATCCATATACCAAGTTTCATAAAAATAGTTTTAGTACTTTTCAAGTTATCGCGGGATCCAGTTTTGTGGACGGACGGACTGACGGACTGACAGGCAGACGGACGGACAGACGGACAGACGGACGGACAGACGGACGGATGGTAAAACTAAAGTCCCCTCCGGTAAACCGGTAGGGGACTAATAAACTTGTTAAAAGTACTTACTCACTCGAAGGTGAAAAACAAAACGTTCTTAGACATTTTTCTTTCAGCATTACATTTTCCTTTTATTATTCCGATACTTTTTGTCTTGAATTTTTCCCATACATCTTATTTGGGTAAAAATATCTTAACTAAACTGCTTAATTTAATTCTGTAGCACTCCCGTTATGCCATATTGACTTATCATCAAGGATTCCTACCATAAATCTTCCTGGCCGCAAACGCATTTATGGTAAGTTCCATCAGACCACGAACGTTTAGTAGATACTCATTTTGTGCTTAAGTTTAAAAACCTGTTTTTATAAATAATCCATAGATGTTGCTGCATGCTCGAGTGATTAATGCGTCGGACTAGTTATCTTAAAAGCTTAAGCTTTTTCATATCGTCTGCCAAAGTGCAAGAAGTAAATCAAAATTAAAATTTACCTACCATCGTTCTGACAGTAGAAGTAGATCTACAGAACTGTACCACTGTGTGATTATTTTTTGACAGTGCAGATACAGATACTTGCAAGTACAAATGTTGCTGCAAAGCTCCGCGCCAAAAATTGCGCTCAATAAACATATACTTGCAAAACCATTCCTACGCACAGGTCATTTTTTATTTAGATAACTAGTGTACATTATTCTGGATGTTTTGTTAGTCATTTAAAATTTTGCATAATTATACTTATCGTATGCACTGTCTATGAGAGAGGGACCGCAGATATTAAAAATATTAATATGCTTTTCACTAATGCCTATCTGGTCAAGGAAGGAATTCCAATATAAACATGACTTGTATTGTGACATAACAGTAGGGCAACATTGTTCTCCTAGTGTCACTTATCAGGTCTCAAATATCAGAGTACGTACATTTTCTTTTCTCTTGAATAAGTTTTTCTACAAATAACAACAACTAATGACTAAAACTACTCCCTAAATAGATTTTAAGGTCATCTAAATATAGCTTTTGGATTCATGTAACCAGTCTTGCGCAGAAGGAAGAAATGTTTGGTTCCGAATTTATTTTAACCTGTCAATCAAAGGGATTATTCAAAATCAAAATCGGTTCCAAGGATAAAAATAAATTGTAAACCCAAAAAGCTGAATGAGGTAGGCCGAGTTTTAAGGTGTCCCTATATTCCTTGAAAAACTATCTCAAATCAGCAGAAAAGCACTTGATTATGAAAAATATGAATATGAATTCAAAAATAAGCAATCAATTTGCTATTTTTGAATAATTAATAAGAATATTTATAACAATTTTTTATTTCAGATATTATGAACAAAAACCCAAGAGGGATTCAAACTTTTGCCCTGACTAGTCCAATACTTAAACCACCTAGCTTAAGTTATAGTTGACCAAACATCTTTACAAAACAATTTCACAAAACAATTAAATTGGTGGCCGCAGTTTTAAAAACTTTAAGCATCGATGTATAAAGCCACGATAAAAAGGTTAAGATTAAATAATTCCACTTAGAAAAATAATATTTTGTTCAAACAAATGTTTTTATAAATGTCATTATGACATCAGAGTTCTGCCTGTATGAGAGGGCATTCGTGGCATTAGGCCACATTTCTATTTGTTTCATCAATGCTCAAAATTGTATATAGATAATTGTAGCTGAAAATACTTGACCACCTTAATGACAAATGACAAACATTGGCCAACCCGTTTTTTATTTTGATAACAACTGATGTAAAATATGATAAACAAGATCAACAAGGAAAGGCGGCGTTCAATCAACGCAACCCCCACATGACCCAGCAACCAGAACCAGTGGCAAGGAGCCCAGGCGGACACCAAACAAAAACAGGGCAGGGCAAAGACAGAGCACGGACAGGTTAATCATTAAATGATAAATAATTTGTAACAGATTAGGAATTCAAAGAAAAGAATAATAGGCCCACACAGGGGAAGGAGACCGGGGGAAGGTGGGGTGGGGGGTAATCAAAGAAATAAAAACTAGAAAGGTAATGGGGAAGATACTTACCGTAGACGAGAAAACAACAAGGGACACAAGCAAAAAGTGTCACCAAAACAGTATGAAACAACATAGACATACATCTGAGGAACACAGAGGGGCGCCGCCTTGGAACGGTCAGCAGCATAATAATGACTGCTGGGGAGTTTAAACCGGTTAATGGTGCACCAAACCTCGCTCTTAGCCCCACCATGTTCCTATAAACGAGACAGTGTAAATAAAATGAATCCCCGCCAAGTGAAATTCTAACAGTTGTCATGGTTACAAAAGGTTAAAGAAGTAAAACACTAAAATGATCATGCAGAAACATATACAAGTAAACCCAATGACCATAACAAAAGTACTCAATAACCTAAAGGAAGACAGAGCAACAAGAAAATCACCTACAAGGGTGTGACGAAGCAAGGCAGAAGACGAACATTAAGACAATTCAGTCCCAAAGGGCTTTACGAACTATCCATCATAGAGTCTCCCACTTGGTCCGTCAGATCTAATCAAAAGAGGAAAGCGTAGTGTCCAACTGTATAAGGGTTGAACACTAAACATGCAGTATGTCTTAAAATAGTAGGGTCATAACCTCTTTTAATAAAACGTTTAATGATTTTAGTAAAAACAGCAGAAAAATTACCATGACTCAAAATCTTACGAAGTTTGTAAATCACATCACCATAAAAACCAGGCTGGCTAATCCCTTTTCGCAGAAGAGTTTTTAAATCACAATTGAATTTAGAAATTAAATCAAAGTTACGATTGTAAAATTTAGTAAAACATTTCAGCGGTAGCCCTGTTTTAGAAGTTTGCTGGTAATAAAAAAAGTCCGCTCGTTGAAATCCTTTACGTTGCTACAAGCTCTAGCGAATCTAATTAACTGAGAAACATAAACCCCGTAAGATGTTGCATGGGGTACGTCTCCATCTAAATGTGGATAATTAACTTTACAAAAGTCAAAGTCATCTCTTTTATCATAAATTTTCGTGTGAATAGAATTGTTGTTGATAGTAATATGAAGATCCAAAAATGATGTACTAAAATAGTTATGTATATAATAAACCTGATAAAACACTGGTTATATATAATTTCATGTGACTTTCGTATCATTGCAAATTATCTTACAAGGTTTGTAAAATCAACAGTTAATAGCTGCCCTATACAAATATAGATAACGGCACTGATAGCGTCATGTTAAAAGTGTACGAATTATGACGGTGTAGACAGTGCATTGTGTAAAGATGGGGACTTTCTCAAAAGTAAAAGTGTGCATGCAGGCAGAAAAAAAACAAACAAAAATTGAGAAGGTATGTTTCATGAAAAGTACAAAACTTTTTTATCTTTCTATAAACTATTCGAAATTGGGAGATTTGAAACTTCTCCTTACTCTTGCATCGGGTTTGAAACTTTCTTCCTTATTATTCATGGTTTGTTGGTCCCTCAATATACATGTGGTAGTTTACAGGTCGTCTTGCTTAGCGGTCGGCTCCTTTTTCATGGTGGGCCGTACTACATCATGTAAAAGACCCGAAATATATGAACTGATACAAAATCAACTGCCAGACAATCATTATCATGTTATGACAGTATAACAATGTAAAATGATAGAAACAACACATGGGAACAGTAATTTTGATATTTATTTTGTAAATATTACATGTTTCGAGTTTACAGACCTATGATCTCTCACTTGATTTTTTAAAATATTTATGAATATACAAAATATCAGTATTCCTAGATTCCCATGCATCGTTTCGTGGAATTGTTTTAACTATAAGGTCTGGTAAAATTTGCTGACACATGGTAGTAGCAGATTTATAATCAATAAATACACATGAACCCACACATGTACAACAAGTATTTATATAGTATGTATAAAAATAGTATACATTTTTGTAACCTGAATTGTATATATTGTGTCGAAGCGTGAGAGCAATCGATGTAACACCCAACAAATTTTATAGTTCACAAATGAGACCAAAAGGAATGTAATTTAACGGTCATAGGAACTCCCATGAAAGTCATTCTCGGGTCATTCATTGTACCTGGGGTATAATTCGTAACGTAGAGTTTGGATATCTTTGTCACAAGAATGATGTCCGACAGTTTCTGTATCCCATTGATTTGTATGGCCAAATTGTTATCCGGTCCTGGTGTCATATACAACGACACAACTTGTTCGAAAGCTAAGAAGGTTAAAATGGAAGTGAAAACGATATATACGCAAGTGAAATAATTGATAAATATGGCGGAACCAGATGCTTTTGTACGTCTTTTATTTGTACGTTATATATGACGTCACACGTTATCAAAAATCAGAAAGCAAACGAAAACATTAAATCTAAACTTGATTTGTTAACTGATTATCGTCTGATACACGCGCATGAATTAAAGATGAAATTACTTTGAAAGAATCCATTTTTGTCAGTTTTCCGCCCCTTGGTCAGACAGTTAAAGGATAAACTTGTATGAGGACAGTTCCTTTTTCAGTTTTTGGATTATTTAAATATGTATTGTTTTTTTATTTTCCGATGAATAATCTTTGTTGTTGTTTTTGCCAACACTTGTGTTCATATTTCATCATTTACTTTCAATTTCACACTTATTTGGAATTGATTTTTCGTCCTGAACAGAATTCAGGTTTGAATGTTATAGTAGATAAGCATGCAACAAATATAGTGTAAATTTGAAGGAAAAAAAACATTAGATATTATTTTTCGAATATTAATTTATCGTCAATAATTATGAATCAAATATTTTAATATTTTTCAAACATAAGTATTGAAAAGAACAGTCATGATTTAATGTGATTTTATACTCATTCATTTGTTGTCAATATGAGCTGAACAAGTGTTAATAAACATGTTTTGCTTAAAATGAGACAGTCTTAGAATTTGGATTTATCAATAATTATTGATAATAAAAGATGATTATCGTGAAAAAACATCAAAACTGAAATATAAAGAAGACTACCCAATCGTTTATCAAATGACCGTAACAAACGATGGTCATTTATAGAAATTCCTTGTGGTTCACGTGAATTATTGTTTGTGTATTTGTTACCAAACAAAAAAAGAAAAAAAAAGAAATTAAAAAATATGACACAATTTTGAGTGTTTTATTCTCCTTCCCATTACCTACAATCACAAACGCTTGGATGAGAATAATGTCATTTTAACATGAAAATTTAAATTACAAATGATATAAAATTAAAAACTGCCACCTAATATCTAAAATAGAGAAAAACCAAGTCTAGATAACAATATCCTCTTGACCACGCCGCAATAAATACATATTTATCTCAAACAAATATATGACAATAAAATGGCGAAAAATATATACTTTAGACACATTATCGTTTTTTTCTGGAACAAACCAGTCCCGAGCAATGAGTGTCAAGTTTCCTGTTTCTCATCGGCTTCACCAGACGGGGCTTGTTGTATTTGATAATGCTTTAATTGATTTAAGAATAACCTTAAATGTCTAGATTATCACATTTCTTACACATTTAACCTACCTCGATTGTAATAAAAATATACAAATATCTTGGAGCGACCTTCGCCGAGTCCACTTCCTGAAGCTCAAGAGTACTGATGTTAACTATAGAAATATGGTCGTGACGTGACCACAATATGGCTAAGACCTACCATCCTTGGATTGAAAGACAGACAACTCTTAGTATGAGGTTTAGTAAAATGTGTTTTATTTGTGAGCATACATGAATATGAAAAGTGAATGTTCAGTTACCAATTAATCGAACAAACGATACAAGCATTTCTCAATATTGGTTTTTGTTGTTGTTGTTGTTGTTGGTGTTAATGCTATTGTTGTTGCTGCTGCCGCTGTTGTTGTTGTTATACTGTTGAATGAATTGTATTGTATCCTTGTATAATTTTAGAAGATGAATAAAATTACATTTATCTCAGATAAAATATACATAAATGTCTATATAACCAGTGAAACAAACATTACAATCACAATGGCCAGAGATAACTCTAAAAAGATAAACCATATTTCGATTGATGTCGCTGAGTGTGGATGGCAATTATTATAGGATAAATAAAATATATAACAATGCATTATGTTACAGGTTATTATTGTATGACCAATGCCAAGATATAACATGCCTATATAAATAATTTTTTTTACAAATAATCATTGTCTCTAAGATAATTTAAGTTAAAAGAAAAGGGTTCCAAAGAATGTCGAAAACCATAATAGGAAAACTGACTGTTAGCATACTCCACAGTGAACAACTTTAAAATGGTGATCTTTTCAATCTAGATGTAATTATTGTGTATAAAGCATTGAATAAATTAACACCAGCATATATTTCTGATCTAATTCCGTTATCTCAGAATAAAACGTAGTTACTTAGATCAACACTGAAAAAAGACATCATGCATAAACGGCCCAAAAGAAATTATTTGAAACCTTCTTCTTACTATTCAAGTATGTAGTTATGGGTCACTATTCCTTAGAAATAACAACATTCACGAGTCTTTAATTGTTTAAATCACATTTCAAACATCTATCAGAATCAAAAGATGAATTATTGACAATATTACTACACTATATATAATATTATGTCTGTCTTCTTTGTTAGTTAAGATGTAATGAATGTTATAACTGCTTGTAATATGTCTATTTCTATGATTCTTTGAGGCCTTGTTGAAAATAAGATTTTGCATATTTTGCATTATATGTGTTATTTCTGATACTTTGATGTTTTGTCTTAATAAGGTACCTTCGTTGAATAAAAAGTTTATTATACCGCCATCGCCACCGTCGCCACAACGACTACCACTACTTCAACCACCACTACAACTACTACAAATACTATTAGTACTACTACTACGAATACTACAACGAATACATCTACGAATACTACTACTTATACAACCACTATTTCCACCACTTCTACCACTACTTACTTAAATAGCACGAATGATATGTTGTTATTTTATTCTATGAGGCTCCTTGTACGGAAAGGCAAAATTGACTCAAATTTAGGTTGCTTCAATTTTCGTTTTTTACAATAAGGATGTTAATTAATATAAACTCGTTATAAACGTTATTTATAAGATGAAATTGATATTAATATATTTCTGTGATCTACATATAGATGTCTCTGATTCAATCTTGCTCTTGTTACATATCGAAGGAAATGTCACAGAAGGCTGCTTCCTCTAGAAATGCGTCATCTGCAGTTTCTTCTAATCTAGACAATAGAAGGTAAAATTATCTAACTATCTTTACAAAAATAAATATTTTTTACAAGTAAGATGCAAATTCACTCTAGATGAGATAAATTAGCTGGAGCATGCCTATCCACTTCTCGATCTTTCTGATTAGTTTCGATTTATTGCCAATAAAAGCATCTTTCATTATTAATGTGCTTTTTGTTATGTTAATCATGCTAACCTGTTAGAACATTACATGACTGTGCTATTTTTCCACAATTTTACATTAAAATGTTAGTCTTATACAAAATGTATTATATCTCCGCGTCGCTATATTCTTTTTTTTTTTCATTGTTTTGGTTCATTAAAATAATATCACATTCATATCGATATCAATGTGCTGTGAAACAAAGTATATTTCATTCTATTTCAGTTTTTGAGGGACTTTTGATAGTTTTGAATCTTACTTTTGCCCCAAAGTGTCAAGTAAAGTGGGTACATTTGTAAATTCAATTTGAAAAATTTAATATTTTCCGGTCGTGTACAAGTGTGATGTCTGTTGCGTACCTGAACTTAATGAAAATCATAAAGTACATTGCAAATTTTGATATATATATTATGAAATTTGCATTAAACGTGTTTAGTTATATCAATTTGATATGTTTATAGTCTTTCTTTTGTCGAGGGGTTAGAGTCGATTACTTCTAATCCAGTTACCTCTCTGGCTAGGGTTCGATCCCCGGGAGATGCTTCGGTAGTTTAGCGCGGAGAAAGGTAGTCTAGTACTGGTGTAACTCTTCAGGAACGATGGTTAGGAATCTACCCGCCTATATGACTGAAATACTGTTGGGAAAAGGCGTAAAATGGAACAAACAAACAAAAACAAATGTTTTCCTTTCCATAACAAATTCTTTTTTTAATTTATTTTCTTAAAATTAGCATTTTTTAGTTACGCTATCTATTTGTATCAATTAAATCACAGGTTTACCTTCCTGTCCTTACTAAAAACCGAAAACTCCTAATTGGAACATAATAAATTACTTTTTTTCAGTGATATTTATAGTGGATATGTCATCATTTGCAACAGTCACAATTTACAATTTTTTGTGTGATATTCAAGATCATATGTATCAAAGGAAATGCTAAAGATCTATTCTAAAGCATAAACATTTGAAAGAAAGCATGTCCTTGAAATAGTATCCCAGGAACAAAAACTTGGTCCTGTCTTGGAGGTCACTATGTTCACCAAAGACTTACAACAATATTTACATTTCTTTAACTACATAGTTCAGATTTAGATATGAAGATATTTGACATTGCCAGTACATACTTCAAAGACCTACTTCTTCATTGAAGAATTGTAACATGACCTATGAATAAATCACAATTTAGCGATATTTTGCAGTTGTGCGAGATGAGATTGTGCCGTTTTTTGAGGTTTATGGAAAATAGAAGCGATGTAAATCGAAGCTTAACTCGAAAGGTGCTAAAATTGTGTGTTGAATAGGTGTGGACGAAATGCATATAAAGTATAAAAATTCCAAGTTAAAATTATTTTGTCAATAACATATTTACATCCCCACAAAACATAGTTTATGAATCATTTTGTCCGGTCTCAAATATGTTTAAAACTTGTAACGGTATTTATTCTGAAAAGATTAAGTGTATTATAAGGGATATCATTGAATTCCTGACTTTGTAAATAATTTATGAAATTCCAAATTCTGAAACTTTATCCCTTTAATGAATATCTGACTTCCAAATTCTGACACGTTAACCCTGTCATGAATATCTGACTTTTATTTTTAAGTATTTTTTATACAAACCGTATTCAATGACCACTTATTTGGAGCAAATCTAAAATTGTGGCAGTTTTCCTATTTTCAATGAAATAATTATAAGATTGATAAAAGGCATTGCAAAAAGTGACGCACATTGGGCGAACCGGTGTCCGTGACCCAAGTGACACATGTCTCCCCTCTAAAGTAAAGGACAATCTAAAGGATTTACCTACCAGATATGGAAGGTTTTGGTCACAATTAAACTCATCAAAGTATCAAGTCAATTTCTACTATCTTGTATACACCCGAAATACTCCTTAGACAACTTGAAATAGGTTTAGATATTTCAATTAATATTTCTTTTCTTTCAGTTCATTTGATCGTGACTGGAGGGAATCAAGAACGGTTGCACAATGTGTGTCACATCTTTACTTCTCAGAACATCTTTCTGACATCAGCTTTACCTTCAGCGATGATAAAAGTGTGAAACTTCCGGCCCATAAATTTGTACTGAGCCTGCGCAGTGATGTTTTTGAAGCCATGTTTTATGGTTCTCTTGCTAAAGGAGATGAAACTGTGTTAATCAAAGATGTCAAACCTGACGTAATGAAGACGATTTTAAGGTTAATATATAACAATACCATTGAATGCACAGATGTTGAATCTGCAATTATTAACTTTGACGACCTTAAAAGGTTAAAAGTTGATAACATGCGTGATTATCCATAATGTTTTTTTGAGGTTCAGGGTGAGCTATTCGTGTCAGTCCGTCGTCATGCGTCAACAATCGTCTTCATCACTGAATCTGATGGGCAGATTTATTTCAAATTTGACAGTCACACTTGAATTTGCTCATGTCATTTCAATAAGCCCCTTTTAGGGGTCAACAGAGCTAAAAATATAAAACCTTTAAACATCTTCTACTGCAGAACTAATAGATGGGTAATCGCCAAACTTTGTCTGTAGCATTCTTACGTAGTCTGTTATAAAGTATACTCATATTAATTTGATTGGTCCCTTTTAGGGATCTTTAGGGCTAAAAATAGAAAAACCTTTAGACATCTTCTTCTACAGAACTAATGGATGGATGATCTCCAAATTGTGTCTGTAGCATTCTTGGGTGGTCTTATTTCAAGTTTGCTCATATTAATTTGATTGGCCCATTTTAGGGGCCGCTAAAACTAAAAATACAAATACCTTTAAACGTCTATTTCTACAAAACTATTTGATGGATGCTCAGCAAACTTTGTCTGTAGCATTCGTATGTAGTCTTTTATCAACTTTGCTCAATTAATTTGATTGGCCCCTTTCAGGGGTGTCTAGAGCTAAAAATAGAAAAAACCTATAGTCAACTTCTTCTACAGAATTAATGGATGGATGATAACCAAATTTTGTTTGTAACATTTTTGGTTAGTCTTTTATCATGTTTGTTCATATAAATTTGATTGGCCCCTTAAAGGGACCGCTTATTATTAATAAGCTAAAAATAGAAATATCTTTAAACGTCTCCTTCTAAAGAAATTATTAATGGATGATCACCAAACTTTGTCTGTAGCATTCTTAGGTAGTCTTTTATCAAGTGTGCTCATATTAATGTGATTGGACCATTTTAAAAGCTGCTAAAGTAAAAATTGAAATACATTGAAACATCTCCTTTTACAGAACTAATTGATGGATGATCACCAAACTTTGTCTGTAGCATTCTTAGGTAGATTTTTATCAAGTTTGCTCGCAACTTTAAGGTCCCGCTAAAGCTTAACATAGAAATACCTTTAAACGTCCCCTTCTACAGAACTAATGGATGGATAATAACCAAATTTTGTTTGTAGCATTCTTAGGTAGTCTTTTATTAAGTTTGCTCATAATTTGATTGGCCCCTTTAGGGGCCACTTAAGCGAAAAAAAAGAAAAACCTATGACCAACATCTTTTACTGAAATAATTTATGGATGACCATCAAACTTTGTCTGTAGCATTCTTACTAATCTTAGGTAGTCTGTTATCAAGTTTGCTCATATTAATTTGATTGGCCCTGTTTAAGCTAAAGCTTAAATGCCCAAGGTCATGACATTGCTTCAAATTATTGTTTTACGATATTCTATGCTCAAATTTACTATTAGAAAATATTGACAATGGATTAGTTCCAACACTGAAAAGCAGTTGATCCTTGTGAGCGACTCAGGGCCATCATGGTCCTCTTGTTTGTTTTTGTTGTTTTTTTTTCAGTTTTCTTTTCTTAGGCAGACATATCATTGTATTGCATATTGATGAAATAGACAATGTATATCATTAATTTACTTTTTATTGACTAAACCCCCTTCTTAGATTTAGGGGTATATTGCTTTCCATTTGTTTGTCTGTCGGTCCGTAGACTAAATAGTTTCCAATCAATAACTAAAGAATGCTTATGCCTAGGAACTTTAAACTTGGTACCATCATTGTACATGATCAGTAGATAATCTCTATTGGTTTATGGGTCAAGGGGTCAAAGGTCAAGGTCATATTGACATTGAAGGTAAAAATTGTTTATGATCAATAACAAAAAAATGCTTAGGTCAATGCAAACTTCAAACTTGATATGATGATGGAACATGGCCAGTAGATGACCTTTTTTGATTTTGGGGTTAAGGGGTCAAAGGTCAAGGTCAAAGTGACCCTGTTGGTAAAAACTGTTTCCAATCTATAACTAAAGAATGCGTTAACCAAGGAATTTCAAACTTGGTATGATTATTGCACATGACCAGCATATGAGCCCTATTGATTTTGGGGTCAGGACGTCAAAGATCAAGGTCACATTGATTTTGTAGGTAAAAACGGTTTACGATCAATTACTAAAGAACTCTAAGAAGAACTTCAAACTTAATATGATAATTGTTCATGGTCAGTAGATGAACCCTTTTGATTTTGGGGTTAAGGGGATAAAGGTCAAAGTCATATTGAACTTGTAGGTAAAAACAGTATTCAATCAATAACTAAAGAACGCGTAAGTCAAGGAACTTCAAACTTGGTATGGTTATAGCACATGACCATTAAATGACCCTTATTGATTTTTGGGTCAAAGGTCAAGGTCGCATTGACCTTGTATGTAAAAACGGTTTCTAATCAATAACTAAATAATGCTAAGGCCTAGGAATTTCAAACTTGGTATGATGACTGTACATTACCAGTAGATGACATCTATTGATTTGAAGATCAAGGGTCAAAGGTCAAGGTCACATTGACTTTGTATGTAGAAACGGTTTTCAATGAATAACTGAACTTACGCCTAGGAACTTCAAACTTGGTATGATGATTGTGTATGACCAGTAGATGAACCGTATTGATTTTGAGGTCAAGGGGTCAAAGGTCAAGGTCACATTGACCTTGTAGGTAAAACGGTTTCCGACCAATAACTATAGAACGCTTAGGCCTCGGAATTTCAAACTTGGTATGATAATTGTACATGACCAGTAGATGACCCTTATTGATTTTGGGGTCAAGGGGTCAAAAGTCAAATTGGTCATGAGGTAAAAATAGGTAACCAACCAATAATTACAGAACGCGTAAGCCAAGGAAGTTCAGACTTAATATGATGATTGTACATGGCTTGTAGATGGCCCCTATTGATTTTAAGGTCAAGGGGTCAAAGGTCACAATGACCTTTGTAAATAAAAACGGGTTTCGATCAATAACTAAAGAACGCTTAGGCCATGGAACTTCAAACTTGGTATGATGATTGTACATGATCAGTAGATGATCCCTATTGATTTTTAAGTCAAAGGTCAAGGTAACTTTGACCTTTTAGGTAAAAACGGTTTCGAATCAATAAGTTAACAACGCTTATGCCTAGGAACATTAAACTTGGTATGATGATTGTTCATGACCAGTAGATTATCCCTATTGATTTTGGGATCAAGTGGTCAAATATCAAGTTCTCATTGGCCTTGTAGGCAAAAATGGTTTCTTACCAATAACTGAACAATTGCAGTTGCTTTGGTTGATATTTTTTATAAATGTTGTCATAAAATTGCTGCACACAACCTTTACAGTTACAAATACCTTGTGACTATTCATGACCAGTAAATAACTCCTATTTATTTTTTTGTTCACTGGGTCAAAAGTCAGTCATGAAAACCTGACCACATTACTAATTGGCTGCCGATAGTGTGCATACATGTCTTACAAACATATCTTATTTATGTTTCATTTTATTTTTGGATTGAATCATTTTTATTTTCTGTATTTTAGATTTGTCTACACCGACAAGCCAAAAATTGACGGAAATAATGTCTTACCTTGTTTGTATGCAGCACAAAAGTACAACTTGTCTGGTCTTGTCAAACAATGCTCCGACTTTCTTCAAAACAACATTGATGAGAACAATGTGTGTCAGATAATCGAGCATGCCATCATTTATCAGATGTTTCCTCTACAAGAGAAATGTATTTCATTCATCATGGATAACGCATCAAGTGTCCTTTCTGCTCCAGGTTTTATAGAATTATCGCACGCAACATTGTTGAATATTCTCAAACGAGACGAATTAGCAAGCGAAGAAATAGATGTATTTACAGCAGCAATGAAATGGGCGGAACACAATAGTGAATCTAAATCTGGACAAAATATGCGCGATCAACTTGGGGAAGCTTTGTTTCAGATAAGGTTTCCGAATATACCAATAGAAGATTTTGCGCGAGTTGTTACTCCATCTGGAATACTAACCAAGGAAGAGCTACTGACGCTGTATCAATTTAACGCAACAAAAGGGTCGACACCTTTAGGGAAATTCAGACAAGAGAAAAGACCGGGAGCATCAATTACTGTCAACATCGGACAGTATAAGCATAGTCTGCAACATATGGGTATGAGCCCTGGTTGTTACTTAATTATACAAGGTTATAAAAATCGTCCGGGACAAGCTCCAATTTGTTTATCTCCACGTCAAGTTATAATTAAACCAAACACAATATCCGTAAAATTAAAATTTGTCACTGGTACGTTTGTTGGAACTGTTACAGGGATTGACACCAATGGGGTTCACATTCATGATTATAAAACTAATGGAGATAAACTTATCTTCATGAATCCGATCGACATATCTGGCAATATCAGTATCAAGTTTCATTTTAGCAACGAAAATCAGAATAATTTCGGTTTTGGATTTCAGCAACCAAACCATTTTACATATACATCAAATATACAGGAAAACGTGAAAGGACAGAATATTATGATCACCAGAATTCCAGACGGCTTAGAAACAATCACCTTTGTTTGAATGTAAATGATTGTTAGTTCCACATATCTGAAATTTTTTTACGTAGTTTCGTATAAATATATTTTTTCTTGCTGTATAAATTGCTAGTCAATATTTTGTATAAATGTTAAAGAAAGGAAGAGACCTGAATGTCTGCTTTAAGATAGAAGCAAATTAAATCATAGAGGTTTGCTTCCACAAGAAGAATAAATTGTTTGAAAATCCGCAAAGGAGCAATAAAACACAGCGAATTGTTGAGGATTGTAGAATCGATTTATTTATGTTCATGAGAGACAATGTTATCTCTCACGCCCACTAGTACCTTCTTACGCCGTATTCAATCCTGTATACCAAAAGTATTAAAAATAAACTATACCTTAAGACCAAAAAATATAACAACACTTACATAAAATATTGGACAATTTTTTCAAGCAAATCAGCAAGCTTCGTGGAAGTTTCGTTTCCAAGAACAGAAGCGTGTCTAAAGAATTTCCACTTTCAAACAAAGGAGTATAAGTTTCAGGGGAAAATTGTGATAAACTGCGATACCTCGGAAGCATAAATCACAATAATATTACATGAAAACGGCAGACTCGGTTTTATTAAGTCTATGAATGAAGTGCAACATCCCTCACGCCCCCGGCCAGCGACTTTTGTGGTACTCAATTTCATCACTTGATTTCAAGTATATATGACGTTCTTATGGGAAATGCAAGGGCATTTCAAAGCAGCATTAAGCCATTATAAATGGCAGCAAACTTTCCAAATCTTGCACTTTTTTGTTCCCCTCTATTCAGACATCAGCTCATGGTCTATATCCATATATAAGCGGAATTCATTTAATTGTCTCACTTGCGTGCCGTTATATTGTGTGGTTTTAAGAATAACGCGACAATTCAATGTCAGTCATTGACACACTATCTCTCCTTTGCACTACAGAGGCAATTGTAATTGTAGAGTAAAAAAAATAAATAGTACAGTACTAAAACGATCGATATTTAACGGACGACTACACTTAAACTGTAACTCTGTTATGAAGGCGAACAATTCCTTTGTACATTCATGGGCAGTCTTATGAAAGTGTTTGAAAAGTCCAAATATGTGTAGCCATTTGTATGCAAGTTCAATATGCGTGTTAGTCTAAACATACCAGCTTGAGATATACAATGAATTGTGTCATCTTTTTTGTTTAAAATGTCAGTTTTTAAGGGACACAAAACGTTCCTATATAATATCCTGTATATTCTACTTAAGACTTTCCTAGCGTATATCTGCTGAATCAACTTTTTCCAGCTTCCATTTTTTAAGCTGTCCATTATCAACGTTGAGCGTATCAAGATGAAAATATAATTCCAGTCAGTCAACAATATACATCTTGAAAATGGATGTACAGGCTGTTCTGGCCCCATACAATTTGCAAAAGCTTACCAATTTGGGTTCAGGTAGGATAAAAACATATTCTATTGATATACAGTCAGGTGATGTTTAATCTTGATGAACACTTTAATCTAAACGTGAGTAACCCTAGTAATCCAGTTGCCAGAAACAAAGAAAGTAAAAACGCAAAAATTAATGTAACCCTTAGAACCATGAGCAACCGCTTATTGCGTCAAAATATAATAGCATTCTTGTGCACTCAAGGCACTGTATGAACGCACGTGAAATAATTGCAGCACAGGAGAATAACAGTTCACAAAACACAAATGAAAGATACATGATAAATAATAACAAAAGAACATATCAATTCATTAAAAGTTTTTTAATAAACAACAAGTTATTATGAAATTAACCCCTTAACCTGCTTCATGTAGGTAGTAGATTTACCCAGCTTTGAATTCTGATTGTTTCGTTTTACGGCGCACCAAAACAGTTAAGGTCCTTTGGCTCCGAAACAGGTAAGCTGAGTTTGGCTAATCCCGGGTGTTACAAATTTAAAGCAACACCAAGGTCCAAAACTAACTCACCTGCTGGAGCTAAGAAATACATAGAGTCCATTCATTTTGAACCCAAATGAGAAGTCGCTTTGAATTGAAACAGTTCATTCAAATTTTCATTATGGATTTCAATATTGACATACACAAATTTAGCTACCAACAGTATATAAGGTCTGGTTAGACTGAATGGAAGTTCAAGCTGGCCTGGCTCTATACTGCTGAAAAATGTGTGTAAGAATTAATAACATTCTTAAAATTCAAGTAGTTCAAATGTTCAACTTTTGGCGCTAAAAGCGCTCACATCATGTAAACGTCGCCGTCGTTTTTAGCGACGTCACGGACGACAGAGTGTCAAAAAGTTACATACATTAAAGGTAGCGATATTGAAGTAATTATAATTATTTCAGCAAATATTCAGGATTAAAGAAATCAACTGAATTGAGAGTACACCATTGTGAGAATCGCACATCCGAAATAAAGTTTCCAAAAAACAACTTGTTGTAGGTGGCTCATTTCTTGCATACACTTACTGAAATGTTTCCACCAATTTTCTGGTAATTAGCCTAATGTGATAAGGATGCTTTATGGGCAAGGTAAGCAACTGAAATAATTCCATTGCATGTATATTTATCAGGAGCCACATATTGTTTGGAACACCATCTACGACTTGACACTTACAAAAATTCTTCTTTGTGTCCCTTTTTTTGATCGATTGTAACACATTTTTTGGCCTTTTACCCTTCACCTTTGTTGAAGATTTTTTGTCGTGAAACCTTTCTTACTAAGTCGTTCTTTATTTCTAAGGTTTTCTAAGCAACCATAAGCATATATGAAACAATGTATTGTTCATCGTCATTATTATTCAACATTCACTCCGAGACAGTCGTTTGATCTATATATGTATATCATAACTATATTGGTCAAGTTGCCTAATATGATTGAATGGCTTAAGCTAGCTTTAAACCTAGGACGTTATATTGTAATGTTCACTTTCTTTTATATTGAAACGACAATCATTTTCACTTTTGTGTACGTCATGTTTATAAAAATGTCCTAACTTAGATTATTGAAATAAGTTTTACTTCGGACACAAACTATTGTCGAGAAAGGGAACCAAATATTCAAATGTCTCATATAAAAATAAACAATATACAGGAATGGTTACATTAAGTTCAATAGATTCTTAACGTTTGATAAAGTCTGTTTCAACAAAAGCCGGTATTGATTGAAGAATACAAGAGTTTTTTCAAGCGTATGATTCATCAAATATATTTTACTCTATAGTGCAATAGTGTATCTATATATGTTTATATATATCATGATAATAAGAAAGCTTTTAGCTGACGTTTTAAACCTTGCAAATTATATATCTTAAAGAAACGTTTGATACTTTACAAGGGTTATGAAATCAACAACTAGTCATACCTACTACAAATGATCGGTGTAATTATAAATACTTTATTTAAACTTGAATGGATTAGCAAGATATCCGTTAAATCAATGCCTTGATATCTATGCTCGCAGTCAGTTTAGATAAAGTCAAATTAACCTATTCAGTTATTTGGATTGATTAATATAGGTATGTTTCTTTCTTTCTTTAGTATTACACATAGTTTAACTGTCTAATAAATTATTCTAAATTTTATTTTATTTCTTTCATATTTTCTCTTGTATCAAATGCTTGTATTGTCCATTATATACTTAATGTTTATTATTAATGTATTCATGAATATATGCATGTGTTGTCATTACAGGGTTTGTATAACATATTATCATTCAATAAATCTTATTATACAATACATGTATTACCCATTTTCTATGGATGAGTTTATTTCAAAAAAGGAAAGTAGGCACAATTGTTTTTTTTCTCTTGACAAACATTTTCTACATCTAACCATGGGAGAGTTCTGTATTAAGCAGACATACTGTTTTGTTGTTGTTGTTTTGTGTTTTTTTTTGGGGGAGGGGGGTTCTACAATTTTAGATATTTATTTGTTACTTCTAAATAATGCCCTTTATGATATCCCAGACAAATACATAAGTTTTGCGTTACTGTGTCAGTCTTGGAGACGGTTTTTTTCTTTTCCAAAAATCGGGAAAGCCATTTTTTGTATATCCCCTATGCCATGCACATCACTAGATTATGTCATTAAATAATCTTTATAATTATGGCAAAAGATCAAATATGTTTTCGGAAAAAGGTGTTTTGATTTTCAAAAAAAAACAAGATTTGTTATCTAAATTTTGCTTATATAGAGGTAAGTTTGTGTATAACAAAAGAGTAGATGAACATTTATTTCAAGATTTTCTTTTCATACATGTTTAAAATTTATATTAGAATTTACCTTTTGATATTAGGTTTAATAAGAAACATAATATAAATATAAAATTTGTACAGATGTCTGAAAATCTGAGCACAATCTTCATGTAATTGAAAAACAATCAATGCATTCCTGAAATGTGTAAGCATTTATTGCGATTTTTTTCCTACTTTTTACTAATGCCATAGAGATTCCTGTCATGACAATGAAACTGTTACGTTACACAATCAAAATGTTTTATCTATATCAATAGCTAATACTTATTAACGTTCTTTGTAATATTCCACGACTTGGTTACGTCTGATTATCGTCATTTTATTATAAATGAACTGTAATAAATGAGTACATTTAAATATGTAGATATATCAAATGGAAACCGAAAATAATAGGAAAAGTGTGCAAAACTATCTTAGTAATGACCATATGCAGTAGCATTATCATGTTGAAACATGATTAAAGCAATGCAAATGCAAGTTCAAAGCTCGGGTTAAAGGTATTTTCCATTCTCCTTTGATTGTTTACAACTTTAGATCTTCCCGTTGTTCTATAGCATTTATCTCGAAAATGCTCGCTTAGATGATTTGTAAGAAATATGTGTTGTACAGTTTCATTATACATGTTATAAAGAGACGGAAGGTAATTATCATTATGAATACGTTGGAATGAATTATGTCACATATGCTTTTAACATATCGGGAGAATATTACCATCACCAGCATGAAATCATCAGTTCTGTTTTCATATAAGGATGCTTAATTACATTATTTGTTGAAGAAATATAGTTTCCATACACAACATAAACTTTGTCCGAGACGATGAATTGTGCATGGAAACTAACTTTTTGACAATATTGTCTATTTACTTTTAATATAATCGTTCTATAAATTTGTTTTCTTTATATATAACGGCCGTGACATCTTTTTATGCGTATATCACTTTAATTGAGGTCGTGAATTTTCTATATGTTTGAAAGGACGGGGGTAGGGTTGTTGGGTCGCATAGGACGAGTTAATAGTTAAGTGCAAAAAAAACAATTCCTACACACCAAAACTCCAAACCATTGTAAAAAAAAGATAAATACCGCTTAGACCGGTATTATTTTTTAAATATATTAATATAACAATATAATAATAGAATACAATGATCTTATTCATGAAAAGGTTAAACACACTTCCTCTAAATTAATATATTAACCTGAAATTCAATTTTACAAATGAAATAATTCTAAATCACAACGTATTATGTTTTGTTACGTTACCCGTTTAACAAATATGCTAATTTTGTATTGCACGCTTTAACAATCTATATACGTTGAAAGATCTATATTTAGAAAATATTTGACATATTTGACTCGGTCATAAATTTCTTGATTTCAAGGTATTTATTATTTTGGATTCTTTCTTTGTTATAAATTTTACAATATTTAAGCATGACTTTAGAAGAAAAAGAATTGACATTTTCCTTTTATTAGCTAAGTGATTCCGCCATGTTTGAATTACATCAAATGGATCAAAGGTGACAAAGCAGACCTTCCTTAAAGCTCATTGTAGTAATAACACTACTAAAGTGGTTTAACCGGTTTATTTTAATCAGGATGATTCAGAACAAAGATACATGTGAGGCATATTTTAAAGACTGTGCAGATTCCCTTATCTGAATCAAAGATTTATATTTCTATTTCCATGTTTAATCTTTCCTTACAAACTATCTACGTCATGATCGTATGACATTTCAATATTTTTTGTCATAGTAGTAACCACATTCGATAAAAATACGTGCACTCCTGCTAGAATCGTCGAGTTCGCCTTTGATAATAAAATAATTAAATAGCACTGTGTTTTTGTGGGTTTTTTGTGTGTGTTTTTGTTGTTGTTGTTGTTTGTTTTGTGTTGTTTGTATGCGTGTGTTTTTCTTTTTTTTTCTTCTTCTTCTTCTTTTCGTCTTCAACTTTTGTCAATGTTAACATTCAGATTTGGTTTGTTTACAAAACAATAACGTCATAAGCTTTTGCGTTAGCGTAAATATGAATATTATGTACCACTTTAATACATCAAATCTGCCTTCTTTAGTTCTTTTTCCTGGATCATTCAAATTAGTCACGTGTATAAATACGTTAAGTTACTATAAAGCCGTCAAGGAAATTCATTGACGTTTTGAAGAAATTTTGTTTTGTGTTGAAATGTAGAGTCGAGTATATTGCTCATAACATGGTATCTTAACTCATTTCACATTTAGATCATCATACTTGTAGGGTATATATGTGAAAATATTTAAATGACCAGATGAACAAAACAATATAGTAAATTACTTTTTATGGCGAGATTGTTAGAGGTTTAGAGGCAGAAAGTGTCATTTTGTACAACATGTCGGAAGGAAAATCTCTTTTTTGTGATATCACCCTCAAGATATGACTAAAAGGTAACGTTTCATAATGTATAATGAGAGGCCTACAACGGAGAACTGTTATTTCAATTAGATTCCAAGGATGTTTCTTTACAACGACTGTATATATTTTTTTTCAAGTTTTAAAGCCACTCATATCTTAATCCTTGATACAATTTGTACATAAAATTTTTTCTATGGCTTTTAGAATAATGAATACATGAAAATGTGGTGTTAAAATCTATCCGTATTCAGAGTTCTATAAAAGCATCATTTCCTAAATGATATATCTTAATTAAAGGCGAATTAATTTAATGTCGTAGAATTGATATTGTCCTGTAGTAAATCTCACTTTGTGTGACTCATAAAAATGAACTTCGTTTTTGTGTGTTACACCATTTAAGGAATATAGCCCTTAGACTTTTTCACATCTGAAAATAAAATGTCATAAAATATAATTACAACAAAACGTTATGTCAGACATCCTTAAACGCTTTCAATATAAGATTTATACTATTCTAAGGCAAAAATAGGTATTGAGATTTAAAAATGTTTCGTATGTACGGATCGATATTGGTCCATTGTTTTAATGTTCTTTATGTATACCAGTTATGTATTAAAGTAAACAGAACGTTCCACCTGTTTAATGTAAAATTATTCTTTCAATTGCCCATTTGCGGATAATTTCAGGCATGAGCAAGCACCTGAGTAGCACCATCAACCGTCCGTCCAAAAAATCACAAGTCTAATAAGTGATTTTTAAGGGATCACTCGCAAGCATTTAATCACAACAAAATTTCAAGAGAACTGCAGACCTGGTTTGATTAAGTCTGTTCACGAGGGATACCTTTAAGTATTACAAAAAATTGCACATAATATAAAACTTCTTTTCTGTTTTGTCTACCAAGTGGTGTTTTCGACACTGTCACTAAAGTACAGTCCCTGGGGACCTTTTGTGTGCAAAAAATGTCCATTGATAAATGCTATATCTATGTAAAGCTATATATTTGAAGTTTACACACATTTTGGGTAGACATATCAAATCATGGTACGTTTCAAAAAATCCAAGATGGCCGCCAAGATGGCCCCAAAGATGGCCGCCAATGTATTGAAAAATGGCGCATACAAATTTTATTTGCTAAAAATAGTTAGTTTTGTATTTATTTTAGTATAGATGATGCAAGAACTTCACATCCTATTGGAACAATATGAAAATGGACGCATTTCTATTATTTAATCCATTTTCTCTGGATTTCATAGATAAATTTTGCGAAAAAATGCATGAAAAAGTATAAATTATCGGTTTTGGGCTGACATTTTTTATTACCAGCAAAGGCATAGCGGTGAAAATGAATATTGTTACCATTTATTACATAGACCTGAACAACATTTTATTAATTGTACCCTTATTTTTATCTTTATTTTGAAAGAATGTGAATTCTGATATTCTTAAAGCGAGTTTGGTACACGAAAATTGTGTCCCAATTTCTAGCAAATTGATATATAACGATTATTCAGACTAAGAATAACCAACATGTTCTACATTTTGAAATGTTCTCAAGTCTAATTATTTTTAAATGTAGATTTGCATTCTACCAAAACATTCATTGGTTCTGTTGTCGTAGCAACTAAGTGGTAAAATAAAGACACGTAAAATAAAAGACACCCAGGAAGTATGAGACTTTCAGTTTTATCATTTCAAGCATGTTGTGGGATTAAATGTCATGATTATGCATTACAAAATGCAAAGTTTGATACATTTACACTGTTGTAATTGAAATTTAGAAAAACATCTCAAATTTCACTTCTGTACCATTTACTTTCTGTGGAAAAATACAATTTTGAATCATAACATCAGTAACATTTCGCTGAATCGCTACTGTTGCAACATACTCAAAACATAAAAACGCTTAAAGTTTTTAGAGGCAAAAGATAATAATGAAATGACTTATGTTGAAAATTAAATTTATGCTTGATGTTTGGCCAGATTTGAGTAAAAAACTTTACAACATTCTTCAATTATTGGTCATTTTGCACAATAACAACTTTTCTAGGAAAACAGCGTTAGGGAATTTTGAGAAATTCTGAAACAAGTAAAGCAAAAAAATATACAAATATATTTACAAAATAAAATTTAAACGAACATTAATTTGGTAGAAAATATGGCGTCTCCACAAATTTCATGCTGACGACTAAGATTATCTGGCGTCTTAGACAATATGTGTCATGGATGCATTTATTATCTGGAAAAACCTAAATGATTTCATTCTTATCTCAATACAATACAAGCCTAGCTGATAAATATTTTAACAGTTTGAGAAACAGGGATAAAATCACCATTTTGTGTTAGAATTTTTACACATTCCACTATCCTATAAAAATATGGAGCAACTTAAATTATAAATGCTGTAAATAGGTCTTGCTAGGCACAACAAATAGGCCACACAAGAAGGTTCTTTTCCACAGATGCCTCAAAATGCTTAATACATTCTTTTGTGACCTACAGGTCAGACCTTCTAATGCTTTGTTATACGGTCGGTTTGTCTTAAATTATCATCAACAAACTCCGGACTGTTCAACACATGGCAGCTTGTCTTATTACCAACCCCTCCATTTAAATATATTAAACCGTCGTATAGAATCTCCCTTGCATCAATGATCTATAAGGACCAGAAAATATAACAACACTGAAGTGAAGTACGGGGCATCTTTTTACGGCTGTCACACGGCACTTGACACCTGCTGTTGTTAATTACAAAATTCTGGAAACAAAGTGATCCCTCGGAAGCATTAACCACAACAAAATAACATAAGAATTGCAGACTCGGTTAAATTGAGTCTGTACATGAGGGATAATGAATAAGTGCAACATCCCTCACGCCCCCTAGCACCGGCTTGAGCGGAACCTTCTAAAATATTAAATGCATGCTGTATTTTTTCGATTCCTTTTTCAAATTCACAGTTTTCTTGTTCTGAGGAGATTGATTAATATCAATTAAATCGTTCTTGACATCTTTTAACTGAGAGTCAAGATAAGTTTTAAACAGCGAAAACGCTTCTATAGCTGAATCCCCCGGGGACTTACCGCCTTCTCCTGGTAATGAAGCACCACCACGTGAACAACCAGCATTTTCTATCTCGCTGTCTGACATGTATACTGTGTCGTGTAAACTTGATGTTAACTATTGCCCAGTATTGCGTCGAATGACCAATACACCTATAACACTGGTTTACGTATACAGTCAGTGCATGGCTCACTGACCATAACCATATAAGGTAAAAATCGTAAAACCTACGAATATTAACGAACAAAAATAAATATATATATAATGTATTGTTTACTCTTATATCTATAAATTCACTTTATTTTCATTTTTCATTTTAGTTTTTTTTAACTTAATGTATTGAAAGAAATTTGTCAGTAACTTCCGGCATTAAATACCCATTTGTTTACATGTTAAGTTTCTTAGCGTAAGTTACACTGAAATACCATATCCGTTCTGTGCATTCATACTTTTGTGTTCGAGGTCCTTATCCGAAGACTTACGAAAAGGGGCGAAAAGTTGCGATTGGCATTGTTGTTTCTTTCTTCAATATTATACGAAGTTAAACTGTACTATAAATTATATTTAAATTTTTGTATTTACTTATAAATCAAATATTGATGAAATAAAATTTGTATTTTCATTTTCCGTATCTTCAATGTTAAAATTTATTTGTCACTGCAGTGAAACATATTTTCCGTAATTTCTCTAGTGTCTCGCCGGACTATTTTCTTTTAAATCTGCAAGTAAACAAAATTTAAGAGAATTCTTTCAAATTGTAATAAAAAAAGAGAATATAATAAACGGAAAATTCAAGATTTTTTTCTAAAAATACATTTTTTATTTTCATCTTGTGGCCAGAAAATTATCATATTTCACTCGTGGCTACCGCTACTCATGAACTATTTATTTTCATGCTACTCGATGAAAAGAAATCATGAAATGATAGAAAAAATTTAATATCCTCTATTAATTTCTATGTATACATCAAATGTTTTCGCATGCATCAAATGCTTGTGTGACGTCACTACAGGGTTTAGATTTCATATTTGTTCTCATCTTATAAATCTTAAACAATTTGTATTGGAAAGAAGCCAAGTGACATTTGTTTTCTGAAAATGGGGAAGGTCGTTACAATAGCTCTTCTATGACATGCACTACTTCATGTCATTGCAAATATCTATATATGACATGCAATACAGCGTGGTTTTCGGAAAAAAAGATGTTCTAATTGTTTTTTAAATAAGTTTTGTTATCGAAATTTAGAATATTTAGTGGGGAGTTTTATTGATGTGAGTTATATTTTTTGTATCACAAAAGGGTTTATAGATGTTTCAAGATTTTCATTAAATAAATTTTTCATATTAGTTTTTTATCTCTTGATAATAGCTTTAATATAAAACATTACTTATACAAATGCCAGCATATCTTAGTTCAATCGTAAAGTAACTGAACACACTAGTTCATGTATTTCTTTAATTAAGATTGTATCCTTATATTGAGATGCATTTCATAACAATGAAAATGTTACGTTACACAGTCAAACCCTGTTATGTACAACAACAGCTAATTAATACGAATTAACATTCTTTTTAATATTCCACGACTTTTTTTTTCATTATTTTTTTAAACGACTTGCGTACTATCGGTTATCATCATTTTTCATGAACTTTGATAAAGAAGTATGTTCTCTTAATATAAAAAGAGAACAATCAATCATTAATACAATCACGAGTTCAGCGATTTCTAAAGGTTAACTATGTTATGTTTTTGAAAGTGGCGAATAATGAGCTCCTTTGATTTAACCGTTAAACTATTAACTGGATATTCTTTCGTTTTTCGTGAAATATGGATTATATTTTCATTTTATAAACGCGAAAAAATAACCTTTTTTTTAAATTTCATTATAAAAGAAAAATGGTTACGAATCCCCTTGCTTGCTACGCCACTGCAATTTTACAGCGCACAATAGTATATTGATTATTTATAGATGCGTGACGCGGTTCAATACACATACAATGTTTGTGTGTTTATTCTTTTACATTTTATATTTTTCAACGAAATACAGAGTATTTATGGTGAAATAAAAGTGAAATTCAATCGGTTTGATCATGTTGTTTTGACTGTTATACATTGTGACGTCACGCAAATAAAAAAAACGTCTGTACAGCGGTTATGGCTGAATTAAATATTGGTGTTTATATTAGTTTACTTAGTTAGACCATTTCCTATCATTCTAGATAGTTTTCAAAAAAAATTCAACAAAAATTGTTTTTTTTTAATTTTAATATCAATTTTTACAAACAAAAAGGAGAAAAAAGTCTCTTAAAGTAATAACGAGTTTTGACTTCGCCCACTTTCATATTTATATTTCATATTCATACATAAAAAATAACTTATATTTGACTGATAATAGCACCATTTTTTATGGGTAAAATTAAATAAAACGCCCCTAGCACCGGCTTGAGCGTTACTCAATTCTCAACACTTAAATGTGCTGGACTCAATGATCAATGACATACGTCTTTGTATAGTCCCATACTCAACTTAACAATGACTTATGTCATTTATTTTTCAATTCTAAAAAAAAAAACGTTCTTTATAAAATTTATTTTTTATACAGCTATATAAATAATTGCATTGAAATGAAAAAAAAAGAAAATAATTCATTCAAGTTCATATTGGTTTTAATACAAAAAAGTATATACACGCAAATAAACCTCCTTTTATGAATAACATTCTCAACCGTCATTAATTGAATCTTGAATAGTTTCAAAATAAGAATATACCAAGGACATTTATGATCGACTAAATTTTACAAAATATTGTCGAAGTTTATTCATTAAAACAAACAGGGATAAATATCTGTAACAAAATACGATTAAAAACAAATTTAAAAGGAAGTAGCGGAACAATCTGCGCGATTGGTAATATAAAAAGGTAATTTCTTTTTTGTTTTTATGTAGTTATGCTTTTTAATGTACGTAAATATGAGATATTTTGGTATTTGATAAAAACTAAAATGGTTCAGGTCCATTTGAAAGTTAAAATCAGCTTTCATTTGCCTTGCTTTTCGCCATATCTATTTTCTGTGTTATATTTGTTTGTGTAATTGGCGTGTTTTGATTCAGATATAAAATATGAAATAGTTAAATAGAAAACATTAAGCTATGATATTGATAGTGTACAGAACACATGGGTTTTATCTTTTATACATTATATCCACTTGCTTTTCGTTAAATTTGAAATTTGAATATTATGTTACACTTTTATACATCAAGTCGACCTTGTTATGTTTTCCTTTTTCCTGAATCATTGAAATATGTCACGTGTATGAATATAAATGTATGAGAAGCATTGTTTCATATAAGATTTCCTATTATGCCAAAATTGTTCATACTAACCAAGGATGAGTTATTGAATTTGTATCCGTATATAGCAACAGAAGGCTCGTTCCCATCGTCTCATGTGGAAAATTTCATAAAAGACAAAAGATCAGGGATATAAGTTACGGTAAACCTAAAGCGATATCTACAGCGACAGGATAAAGGTGGTGGAATATTCGGTTGCTTTTTGGAAATAGAAGGGGGTACTGATTCTGTTCGTCCAACTTCAAGTAATTTCGCACAATGTCACATAAGCAGTAAATCTGTTAAAATAAAATCCGTCTCTGGAACATTTGTGGGAGATGTCAAAAAAGTAACTTTAAATGGAACAGTCATTTCTGATTATAAAAAGCAAGATAATGAAATTTCTTTCAAAAATCCAATCGATATATCTGAAACTTTAAGTATACAATTTCATTTTCGGAAAAATGATAATAAATTTGGATCGGATTCTGCAAAATCGAACCCTTTCACATATAGTTCAAACATACAGGAACACGTTAGAGGACACGGTAAAAAGACATCCAGTAGGCTTAGAAACTATCACATTTAGTTTGAACTGACATTGAACCAATTTTTTGCATCTGACCTGAGCAACGAGTTAAATCTTATTGCTAATTTTGTTTTCTCAGTCATATGCATGGTCAAAATATAGATACAGCATGCATTTGGATCAGCTATTACTTGTACAAAAGGCTAATTCCAGACTTTATAGAAAAAGATTCAACCTGTGTTTCTATATTGACTAGTCGTGTCTTTAATTTAATGTCTTTTTATTTTGCTCCGACTTTCTGGTTCAATTCTGCATCTCAACTTTAAAACATTATTTAAATCTATAAGGATCACATTTTTATAAAAGTACAGATTGTAATTATCAATAAAACAAATATTGCTTCTGATTTTACAGAAATATAGGCTATATCGCTTCTTATTTCAGAGACTATATTTCGTTGCACTACTTTACTTCAATAATTGTAGCACTAGATCAAAGTTTAGTTTCTTTTGTTTGTGATCAGACAATCGTGTCTTTTTCTACTGTGGTCACTATAGATACCCGGAATTTTAGAAATGTTGTGTAAGTGTAATGTATACTCAAATAGTAATGTATACTTAGTCCTTACGTAAGTGTAAGGTCACCGTTACCTCACTTTACCTTAATTAAATTCACACTAATTTGTTTTCAGATTTCGTACATTCTGGTTTTAATTCAAATAAACTTTATTAATCGAGGTATTTCTAATATTACTGTACTTAGTTTTTGGTTAAGAAAATAACTCATAGAGTAGGATTAAATATTCATAAGACTCATCTCAATGTCTACTTTTTCGTATTTTCAGGTTGATTTACATTTGATTTAATATACAAAAAAATCAAATTGTTTTCATTCCTTTTTTATCTAAATTATTGTATGAATGGATTGAATTTTTAAATGCTCAAATTTATTTCTTTATTTTAATTTTTTTATATGTATTTTGTTTTTATTTTTATTTTATTATTTGCTCGATTATACACATCTTTATCTTTCATTGGTTAGTGTTTTTAATTTGTGATAAACGATGCATTCCTCACTCACACAATGCTAATCTTGCATGAGTACACTTACAGGGTTCGTAAACGTTATTGGTGGCTCGTTATTTTGGACAAAAGTTATAAGTAAGTAAGGTTTTGTGTAAAATAAACTGAGTAAGTCCTTATGTAAAATAAACTGTTCACTGGAAGATGTAATGAGATTTAAACGCAGTGTAAAATGATTTGTTGGAGGGTGTGTTTTTAAACAGAACTCCTATATCTCAGGAATTTAATAAGAATTAGTTGAAAAAAACTATCCTGTACCTTTCATTTTATCACTATCCTTTACAATTTATTATGCTCCCCGAAAAAATTTCGGGGGAGCATATAGTCGCCGCCTTGTCCGTCCGTCCGTCCGTCCCCTTTTCTTGTCCGGGACATAACTTTGAAACAACTAGAGGTATCAACATGAAACTTTGTAGGTAGATAGATCTCATTAAGTAGATGTGCAGTGCACAAGAACCGTAACTCTGCCTTGCCTAATTTTTGAATTATTCCCCTTTGTTTATTTTTACACTTAGAACTTTGTCCGGGACATAACTCTAAAAGTATAAGAGGTATCAACATGAAACTTTGTAGGTAGATAGATCTCATTGAGTAGGTGTGCAGTGCACAAGAACCGTAACTCTGCCCTTGCCAAATTTTTGAATTCCCGCCCCCCTTTGTTTATTTTACACTTTTGAAATTTGTCCGGGACATAACTCTAAAAGTATAAGAGGTATCAACATGAAACTTTGTAGGTAGATAGATCTCATTGAGTAGGTGTGCAGTGCACAAGAACCGTAACTCTGCCCTTGTCTTATTTTTGAATTATCCCCCTTTGTTTATTTTACACTTTGAACTTTGTCAGGGACATAACTCTAAAAGTATAAGAGGTATCAACATGAAACTTTGTAGGTAGATAGATCTCATTGAGTAGGTGTGCAGTGCAAAAGAACCGTAACTCTGCCTTGCCTAATTTTTGAATTATCCCCCTTTGTTTATTTTACACTTTGAAATTTGTCCGGGACATAACTCTAAAAGTATAAGAGATATCAACATGAAACTTTGTAGATAGATTGGTCTCATTGGGTGGAAGTGCAGTGCTTAAGAATCATTACTCTGCCTTGCCTTATTTTGAAGTAATTGCCCTTTGTTTATTTTTACTTTTTGACTTTTGTCCTGGACAATACTTTAAAACTATTAGAGATATCAACATGAAACTTTGTAGGTAGCTAGATATAATTGGATATAATTGCAATGCTTAAAGAACCTAAACAAAGCCTGGTCTAATTTTGGAGTTATTGCCCTTTGTTCATTTTTACACTTTGACTTTTACCCGGGACATAACTCTGATATCATCAGGAAACTTTATAGATAGATAGATCTCATTGAATAGAAGTGCAGTGCAAAAAAACATAACTCTGCTTTGCCTTATTTTGGAGTTTTTGCCCTTTGTTCATTTTTTTTATACTTTCCTGTGTCCAGAACCTTCTCGGGGAGCATCACCCGGTTCAACCGGTTCTTGTTTTATATTGACAAGAACTTTCCTTTTGATTTTATTTTAGAATTATCTTAAAATGTTATTTTAGAATGGCAAGATCAATCATTATCATTTTAATTTAGAATCACCTTCTTCACTGTAAATTTTACTGGAAGTCAAACTTATTCTAGACGGCTTTCGACCAAAAATATCTATCTCTAATGGAGTTCTTCAAAATGTTTTCTAGTTTTCGTTATATGCTGATGGTACTGTACTTTTAGCAGAAAGCAAAACTGATTTGCAAAATATCTTAAATGCTATGATTGATTACTATAAGCTATGGAATCTTGTTGTAAATGAAGCTAAAATAGTGGTTTTTATTAAGTCAAAACCTAAGGATGATTTTGGTTAACCTTGGAGTAGTTTTCTAATTATAACGGCAAATTTTTGAAATAAAAAAAAATCTTGTTGATAATGCTAGAAGAGCAATGTTTTTGTGATCCAAAAGTTCCGTAAATTATGTCTTCCAATTTCTTTGCAACTACATTTTTTTAACTCTAGGGTTGTACCTATCCTTCTTTTTAAAGTGCAGTTTGGGGATTCGAACAAGTTCAAATTCTGGAGAAATTTCAGTTGTATTTTTTAAAATTTATTTTGAATTTTAAAACTTCTACACCTAATTTTATGGTTTATGTTGAGTTAGGCATATTTTCATTAGTCTTACAAGTAAAAGCAAGAGCTGTGTGTTTCTGATTAAAATTATTTATGCTATGGAAAATAAGATATATAAACTTCTTTATAAAATACTGTTGTCTTTGTCCTCTAGGAATATTGTTAATTTTAAATGGATAAATTTTGTGAAAGAAACACTTTGTAACCTTGGCATGTCAGAATATTTTCATAAACAGAAGGTAGATAATATTAATCACTTTAAAAATATTGTGAAGCTTAGACTACATGATGTATGCATAGTACTATTGATAAATCTTCTAAGTGCTTAGTGTATCGAACATAATATCAAAACATCTAGATGTACTTCCATTTGGCATAGGAAAATATTAATGTAAATTTAGAACAATGACCTATGGCAGACAATTTGGCAATTGATCATAACAATAGACTCTGATCCTTATGTCCGTATCAAGCTTTCGGTGATGAATTTCACTACTTATTTGAATGTGCGTACTTTAATGACATAAGACTTGAAGTTCCCAGTTTTTTATATTCATCCCAATATTTTTAAATTTGACAGGTTAATGAATAGATGTGACAAAAAGATTCTACTAAAATTATCTTCATTTTGTAAAAACATTATGTTAACAGTTAAAATTTAGATAATTAATACTTCTCATTCTCCGTTCCCTTTTGTTACAATGTGAAATACATGTTGTATTGAATTCAGTACTTGAGGAAGCTCTAATTAAAAAGGCTTAAAATATTTAATGCCGGATAAATTCAACAGACCAGGGCCAAGGTGTCTGCGAGGTAGTGTCTCAACCTTTAGCGGATCTGTGCCTGTATCACTTTTTCATCTTCCTTTAGCCAGATAAGATAAGGATATCTTATTACAGTCAGGCAGTTTGTTAAACACCACTAAAAGCTTTATCGATTATTAAATGATAGTATCAGTTAACTTCTAGATCACAAAACTTCTCGTGATTTGCTTTAAACGCTTTAATTTGCTCTATTTCATGCTAGGTTTGACCCGGTCCATACTTACAGAAAATTTCTATAATTATATTTTGTATCGGGCAACTAAACAATGCTTTCTCCATTATGACAAAGGTTATTTTCGGTATAAAGAAGTTACGAGTACCAAGCAAAATCGGTTTAAGAGTTACAGTGTACTCGTTATGATTTAGATTTAAAAAACAAACAAGAAAATACAAGTCCAAAGTTGTTACACTTTATGAATAAGTAACAATCTGCTTCTATAACTCTTACTTTACTAATAAATATTTTTTAATTTTGTCAACAAAATAGTTAAACAAATGAACGTTTGAAGCAGTATATCAAAATTCGTCTAAGATTATTTCTATTTATATCTATACATAGATATGACTTTACAATCTAAATTTAGATATTGTTAACCGGAAATTCGTAAACGATAGATGATATGTCTGACTCAAGAAGGTAATTAATTTTACTTTATCTTTCTTGTTAATGTATGCTAAATAATATACATTACGCAGAGATATGTTATTAATTTCATAACAAGTACAATATTCAAGGTACTTGTTTGGTGTAGGAAAACTTTCATTTACTTTTCTTGTTATTTTAATGTAGCTACTTTCTGTTTCGTGGTTGTTTGTGTTTTTATACGCCCGTTTGAAAGACGGGACGTATTATGGGAACGCCCCTGGCGGACGGGCGGCGTCCAATTTTGTCCGGAGCATATCTCCTACATGTATGGAGGGATTTTAATGAAACTTCATAGAAATGTTCACCACTATGAGGAGCAGTGTCGCGCACATGAACCAGGTCTCTAGGTTAAAGGTCAAGGTCACACTTAGAGCTCATTGAAAAATGCTTGTCCGGAGCAAAACTTCCACATGTATAGAGGGATTTCAATATTACTTGGCACAAATGTTCACCATTGTGAGGCGGGGTGTCGCGTGCAAGATTCAGGTCCTCGCGGCCAAGGTCAAGGTCACACATAGAGGTCAAAGTTCAGATAAAAATATGAAGATGTGTATATGGACCATTTAGTCATCATTTATTGAGGGATTGTAACACAAATGGTCATTATCAAGACTATGGCTGTGATACATATAATTTAGGTCAATATATACAAGGTCAAGGTCACTAAAGATGATGAAATATTCCAGATTTTGTAAATAGAATTTAATCAAAGGGCGACAACAAAGTTATTACTTTGTTCATAAATGACTTACACAATTACTCCCCTTGATCTACTTTCACTTTCAATTCTAAAAATAGAATTTAATCAAAGGGCGTAAAATAATCCTCTTTGTTGGACTTGAGTATGTTCTAAAGAATGTAACATTTATTTACACATGTTTCATTCATTGGTCAAGATTCTTAACTGTGATAACTATGGTGTTCTGTAGACTTGGTATTTGTTCATAAAGATCATACAGTAATTACCTTATCAAATGTAAATACTTTCTCATAGAAATTTAATTATATTTTAATTTTCAAGTAAATTTCAGTTCAGCTCTCCTACATGTATGGAGGGATTTTCATGAAACTTCATAGAAATGTTCACCACTATGAGGAGCAGTGTCGCGCACATGAACCAGGTCTCTAGGTCAAAGGTCAAGGTCACACTTGGAGCTCATTGAAAAATGCTTGTCCGGAGCAAAACTTCCACATGTATAGAGGGATTTCAATATTACTTGGCACAAATGTTCACCATTGTGAGGCGGAGTGTCGCGCGCAAGATTCAGGTCCTTGCGGCCAAGGTCAAGGTCACACATAGAGGTCAAAGTTTAGATAAAAATATGAAGATGTGTATAGGGACGATTTAATCATCATTTATTGAGGGATTGTAACACAAATGGTCATTATCATGACTACGGCTGTGACACATGTACTTTAGGTCAATATATGCAAGGTCAAGGTCACTAAAGATGGTGAAATATCCAGATTTTGTCTGGAGCATATCTCCTACATGTATGGAAGAATTTTTATAATACTTTATGGAAATGTTCACCACCATGATATGTATTGCTCCATGCATGATCTAGGTCAAAGGTCAAGGTCACACTTAGAGCTCATTGAAAAACGCTTGTCCGGAGCAAAACTTCTACATTCATAGGGGGATTTCAATATAACTTGGCACAAATGTTCACCATTGTGAGGCTGAGTGTCGCATGCAAAATTCAGATCCCTGCGACCAAAGTCAATGTTACACATAGAGGTCAAAGTTCAGATAAAAAATTTAAGATGTGTATAGGGACCATTTAGTCATCATTTATTGATGGATTGTAGCACAAATGGTAACTATCATGACTACAGGTGTGACACATTTAATTTAGGTTAATATTTGCAAGGTCAAGGTCACTGGAGATGATTAAATATCCAGATGTTGTCCGGAGTATATTTTCTACATGCATGGAGGAATTTTAATGTTACTTTATAGAATTGTTCACCACCATGAGACGTAGTACTAGTGCCCTGCACATGAACTAAGTCTCTAGGTCAAAGGTGAAGGTCACAGTTAGAGCTCATAGAAAAACGCTTGTCTGGAGCAAAACTTCTACATGCATAGAGGGATTTCAATATAATTTGGAACAAATGTTCATCATTGTGAGGCTGAGTGCCGTGCATAAAATTCAGGTCCCTGCGACCAAGGTCAAGGTCACACATCCTGTGCATATCTTCCCTACTGATTTGTTTTAAGGTTCATTTAACAACACAGTGCCAAGAATAAAAACTTGCTTGCTAGATAACACTTATCCATAATGCCCCCATCTCCATCTAAAGCTTTCGTAAACGGGCGTATTTTGTGACTATGGCACCCTTGTTTCCATATGTTTTTGATTCAGATAATAAACGTAAAAGTTGAAATACTAGAATATAAAATACCTATATGTACTTATGTCAGTGATATTAAATTAATATTTACAATTTATTTTATCAATACCTCATCTACTTTCTGTTTCGTTCGTTTGTCGTATTAATTATTTTCTTCTTTGTGTATATTGAAAATGTCACAAGTCATGTTAAAATAACAAATAAACGGAGGAATTTGAAGATCAAAGCCATTTCATACCAAATCTGATTTTTTTCTTTAAAAAGGCCGAATGATATAGTCTATAAAGTTATATGGTTTTAAAACCCATATTTGAATTTATTTAAAGTTACAGGTTTAGAAATAATGTACGATTAATAAATAAATGAAACATAATTTTCGTCAAAGGCAATTATAAATCATTCAGTTGATTTGAACCATAAAGTTACGCAAAAATCAATTTATACATTTATTGTAACTTTGATTATTATGAAAGTAACTTATATGAGCTTCCACATCGGTTTTCCAAAAACCGAACTCTATTAATAGCTCTAACTATTATTAGATAATTAAGTGTTAGAAACACAAAATATCTCTATACATTTAACGAGAACTAATCACACTTTCCATGCATTTTTGCATCATTTCATTTAAACAAATTCTTAACGTTACTTGCATTTTAGGCAGACGATATTTTTAGCTTTGACGGAAAACCGTTTCTACTATTTATAAACTGGTTGTCACTCTATCATTTGTAGGTCATTGTTCAAATGCTGTTGTTCTGAAACAAACTTTAGTGAAACATAAAATAATGTAGCCATATAAAAGCTTGTTATATAAATTATAAAACAAAACTGATGTGATATGTTGTGAAAAAAAATATATATTAAGGCGACAACAGACAATTTTCGTGGTACTCTCATAAATGTCATTTTAACCTTCTTATTTTAGTAATGATTGTTATTTATATATCTATAATCTATTATGCATTTAATGTCTCTAATCTTCATAAGAAATAACATATTTGAAAAAAATGTTATTTTGAACAAAAACTATAATTTTAAATCGTCATATCAAAGTCATTTTCTTTATTTTTTTGTCATCAAACTTTAGGAATATAAACATAATATATCTGGGGAGAAGTGTCTGAGATTTTTTCTGTCTTTCTCAAAAAAATATTACGTAACGTCAAACATTGTATGCGACTTTTTTACCATCTATTTTACGTAATTGAAGATAATTATGTCGCTGATTGAGCAAACACTAGAACTCCGCGAGTCGGATGTGTCGCCTTGTGAACAATGTAGTTTAGGGGAAATGGTCAGGACAAAAATGAAATATGAAAAATAACAAAGGGCAATAACTAAAAAAATAATACGTGCAGAGCAGCAGTTTCTGTACACTGCACTTCTTATCAAATTCTATGATGTTTCAAGTCCATAGCTTTCATACTTGAGGAGAAATGACCAGGACAAAAATAAAGTAAGAAAATCAACAAAGGGCAATAACTCAAAAATAAGAAATGCAGAGTATCAGTTCTTATGCACTGCACTTCTTTTTAATGAGATCTATCATCCTATGAAGTTTCAAGTCCATAACTTTTATACTTTCGGAGAATTGGCCTGGACAAAAATTAAGTATGAAAATTAACAAAGGGCCATAACTCAAAAATTAAGAAATGCAGAGTACAGATTCTTGTGCACTGCACTTCTTAATAGTGAGATCTATCATCCTATGAGGTTTCAAGTCCATAGCTTTTATACTTAAGGAGAAATGGCCCGGACAAATTTAAAGTATGAAAATAAACAAAGGGCAATAACTCAAAAAATAAGAAATGCAGAGTACCAGTTCTTGTGCACTGCACTTCTTCCTAATGAGACCTATCATCCTATGAAGTTTCAAGTCCATGGCTTTTATACCTTAGGAGAAATGGCCCGGACAAAAATAAAGTATGAAAATTAACAAAGGGCAATAACTCAAAAATTAGGAAGTGCAGAGTACTGGTTCTTGTGCACTGCATTTCTTCTTAATGAGATCTATCATCCTATGAAGTTTCAAGTCCATAGCTTTTTTAGTTGAAGAGAAATGGCCCGGACAAAATTAAAGTATAAAAATTAACAAAGGGCAATAACTCCAAAAATAAGAATTGCAGAGTACCGGTCCTTGTACACTGCACTTTGGGTTATTGAAAGAAGCATGCATACCAAGTTTGAAGTCAATCAGACTTATAGTGACTGAGTTATGCTCCGGACAAGCTTTAGGGGACGCCGACACAGACGCCGCCGCCGACACCGCCGACAAAAGTAACCCCTATATGTCACCTTTTCAAGGCGACACAAAAACTAACTGACACATTTCCCTCCGTAAATTAATTTTCTTTCATGTGCTTGAAACAGCATGTAAATTGCTTGATTATTAAAAAAGATATGCAGATTCAAAGTTAGTCCGACTCAGCAGCAAACGGAGTGTCATAAATCGGCTGTTATCGCTCAGACCCCTACGCTTCACGCTAAATTTTTACATAACACACAAATATCGCACCAAAGGGGGTCTCAAATTGCGGTAACATACTCTAAAAAGATTTTATGACCAAGTGACATCTGACCAATTAAAAAGCTGCTAAATAATATCATTTCATGGCAGAAATTTCTTCAAATCCTAACGTCATTGAACGTTACCGTCCGTCTGGTATCTGTCGCACATGTCACGTGACTATCGGTAAAATTTGAGGCACTCGGTGGGGGAAAATGGAACACATTTAATTGTTTCACTTTTAAAGTTTATTATTATCATCATTGGTATTATATTATACCAGTGTCACTCGGCCTGTGTATTCGTGTACGGAATTCCGTTAATATATATTTAAAAGAACGAAAAACTGAGCTCCAGACAGACTTAAAGTCCGTGGTACGATGTTCAAATTAGAACGGGATATTATAATGTGGGAAATAATATAAATTTCATACTTTGTCCTAGGCTTATTAGTACTTTGTTTGATCGCAATTCATGGGTGAATAATATATTCAAAGCATTCACTAAACATACATTTTCATATCTTTTTATTGATACATCCGCAGACTATCGAAAAAATATTTTAGAAATTTTTCAGGGACACCTGACCACGAGTCATATAGGCGTTCTCATAAAAAATGTTGTCTGTTCCTTTTGATATTGCTAGAAAATGAGGTCTACGATACAGCAAGCTCCTGAATTCGTACAAAAGTCTATGAACGCAATGTAATGTCTATCAGATTACGGGACAAATACATTATTAATTTACACATTTTGGATATTTTAGCAGCGATTTGCCGCTTTGCTGAATTATTTATGCTACAACCTAGCCGACAATTTCTTAATTTATAAAAAAATAGGCTAAATAAAAGGTAGAAGATATAATGTTGAGATATTCATGAAAGATATACAGTGATTTAATGATTAACTTATTACGGGCAGTATCTACTTATTAAAAATAAACAGGTTATTCCCGTATAAATGGAACTACCGATTTCCCTCATTGATGCCTCACGAGGGGGGGGGGGGGCGGGCAGCTAATACGCAAAGTAGATGAAAACGGTTAAGGTGCCGTTTTAAAACGTTTAAAAACATATTTTCTGGACTAACTGCTTCCAAAATTAAATTACAAATGTGTTCAGATATACTTAGCCAAAATCTCATTCTAGGTATTTTTAGTGATAATTAACTCCGTTGTCACCTTAACCTCGGCTGTCGCCACAGTCTTATTCTTTTTCGTGTCAATTCAAATCATGAAAAACACATTTCCATATGAATATAAACTGCTAACAAACAACAAGTATTCACGAAGGACAGTTTCTAACTTGTAAAAGAAATATTTTCAATAAGTTTTTCATTGATTTCTTGATCATTTTCTGTTTGGGCGGGAAATATGTTGTTTAACAAATAAAATGTCGTGAAAAGATAAATTTTCACCACGGGCACTTTAATTAAGTGTATTGTATTGTAGCTTTAAAATTTAAAAAGTAACAAAGTAAGGCAAGTTTGTTTGACCTTTAGATACGAATGTGTAGAACTAAATATACAACACACATTTATAATGTGTAAGAATGTCATTTGATTAAAGTCATCAAGTAATATAAACCTGTTTCCTCAATGAATTGAATATCCATGAATTATACTTTAATACTATTATAATGTCTTGTTATATGTCTTGTTATATGAGGCTCTCTCCTAGGAAAGTAAATATGGACTCGAAGTTTTTTGTTTGTTTTTCTTTTCCCCGTCAATTTTCGCTTTTTAAAGTAGAGAAATTCCTTTTTTCATAATAGAACGTTAATGTATTTTTAGAACCTACATTTCTTCCTGATTCAAATTTTGCTCTTGTTACAGGTCGGGAAAAATGTCAAGAATGGCTACTGGCTCTGGAAAGGAATCATCTGCAATGTCTTCAAATTCAGAAATGGAGAGGTACGTTGATTTAAACGATGTTCTACAAAAACAAATATATTCAACAACTAAAAGCAGGGAGCTGAAGTAGCTAAAGCACGCTCCGTTCCTCCGCTTAATGATCTGATTTTGTTTCCGATTTATTTCCCATAACGGCAGCTTGCTTATCATAAATATTTTCGATCATCTTATCAGAGGAACGGAGATTTCTTTCTTGAAACAATTTTATAGGGGATTTTATATTGAAATGTTTATATTATACAAGGTGTCTTATAGATCTTCCTTACTTTATTTTGGTTTCTATTGCGTTTAATTCTGTAACATCGCATTTATATCTATATTTAGTAAACAAACAAATGTATATTTTATTCCTTTTTGGGGAAGGGGTGGGAGGAAGGACATTTGAGAGAATTTCATCTTTGAATAAATGGACTAGTATTTGTTCTTTATAAAAATAAGTTTTGTGTCCCTGTGACTGCTTAGTGTATTCACTTCGAGATGTTAAACGAAACATTCAAAAGGAATTGATATAGATTAATATATACATACATATATTTTTCAAAAAAATAAAGTTATACTTTTGGCTTAAGACAATTTCTATTATCTTGTACATGCATTCCGCTAAAAGTACTACTTTTCCTACCATTTATGTCTAGTAAAGTGATATATATTTTTCTTTTCTTTCAGTTCAGTTGATAATGACTGGAGGGAATCTAGAACGGTTGCGCAATGTGTGTCATATCTTTGCTTCTCAGAACATCTTTCTGACATCAGCTTTACCTTCAGCGAAGATAAAAGTGTGAAACTTCCAGCACATAAATTTGTACTGAGCATGCGCAGTGATGTTTTTGAAGCTATGTTTTATGGTTCTCTTGCAGAGGGAGATGAAACGGTGCTAATAAAAGATGTGAAACCTGACGTAATGAAGACGATTTTAAGGTTTATATATCACAATAGTTTTGAACGCACAGATGTTAAATCTGCAATAATTTATGGTGACGACCTTAAAAGGATAAAAATTGAGGACATGTTCGTTTGTCCAAAATGTTTTTTTGTTGTTTTTTTTCAATTCTCTCTTCTTAGATTAACATACCCTTTTATTGAATATCGATGAGATAGAAAATCTATATCATTCATTTTTACTTTTTATTTATATATGATTCATTTATTTTTTTTATTTATTTATTTTTTTTTTTGATTGAATAATTTTCGTTTTCTGTATTTTAGATTTGTCTACACCGACAAGCCAGAGATTGACGGAAATAATGTCTTACCTTGTTTGTATGCAGCAAAAAAGTACAACTTGTCTGGTCTTGTCAGACAATGTTCCGACTTTCTTCAAAACAACATTGATGAGAACAATGTTTGTCAGATAATCGAGCATGCCATCTTTTATCAGATGAACCCTCTACAAGAGAGATGTCTTTCATTCATCATGGATAATGCATCCATGGTCCTTTTTTATAATTATAAATAATGCTAATATAATATAATTATGCTCCAGGTTTTATAGAATTATCGCACGCAACATTGTTGAATATTCTCAAACGAGACGAATTAGCAAGCGACGAAATTGATGTATTTAGGGGGCGTGAGGGATGTTGCACTTATTAATTATCCCTCATGTACAGACTCAATCAAACCGAGTCTGCAATTCTTATGTTATTTTGTTGTGATTAATGCTTCCGAGGGATCACTTTGTCTCCAGAATTTTTTAAAGCAGCATTGAAATGGGCGGAACACAATTGTGAATCTAAATCTGGACAAAACATGCGCGATCAACTTGGGAAAGCTTTGTTTCAAATACGGTTTCCGAATATACCAACAGATGAGTTTGCGCGCGTTGTTACTCCATCTGAAATACTAACCAGCGACGAGATAGTGGCGCTGCATCAATATAACGCAACAAATGGGTCAACACCTTTGGGAAATTTCAGACAAGGGGAAAGATTGGGAGCACAAATTACTGTAGACATTAATAAGTTTAAGTATAATCAGCAACATACGACCGTAATGCTTGGTTGTGTATTAAATGTACAACAGAATGATAACAGTATTGGACAACATTCATATTATTTTGATGGACGTCAAGTTGAAACAAGAAGTAAGTCTCTAAGATTAAAGTATGTCACTGGAACGTTTGTTGGCTGGGTAAAAGGAATCGCTGTTAATGGAGTCAAAAAAACTGATTATAAAACCAATGGAGATGAAATTATCTTCTTGAATCCCATCAATATGTCTGGCAATACCAATGTTGAATTTCATTTCAGCGAAGAACCTGTAGGTAATTCTCCTTTTGGATACATGGAAACAGACCATTTCTCACATATTTCTAACATATCGGAACTCATTAAGGGACAGACTATCACCATCACAAGCATTCCAGGCGGCTTAGAAACCATCAGTTTTGTTTACATATAAGGATGGCTAGTTATGTCATTTGAGAAATAATTATAATTTTATAAACATATTTAGCCCAAGAAGATGAATGGAGAGTGAAAGTTCACTTTTTGACATGCTGGGTTCTTTATTTGTTTATCAGTCTCTATGTGTACTGCTTTTATAAATGACCGTGCCATGTTTGTACCACTTAAATATTTGTCTATACGCTTTTTTATGCGTGCACCATTTTAATATTGGCAGTGAAATTTTCTGTACGTGTTTAATCGTTTTCGTTGGCCTTCACATCTTTTTTGTTTGCTCCACTTAAACTTTGGCCGAAACATCTTTTTATTGGTAAATGTTTCTTTAACATTGTAATGCTTTGGGAGGTTTGGGTGTGAGAGAGGGGTGTCGAGTGTTAGATTGTTTTTCTTTCTTTCTGTTTTTGAGAGGGGGAGGCAAGGTTGTTGGTTTGCATAATACGAGTTATGTATTTAGTTATTTCCCCATTATAAATGTGTATACAACAGCTGAAAAATCTGGTGTTGGACATATCTCCCTTGCTGCGTTTTTGCCTATGTTTTAAAGTATTTATTGTTTTCGATTTCTTAGATTTAGAATAGTAAATGTGTATACAACAGCTGAATAAACTAGAGTTGGACACATTTCGCTCGTTGAGGTTTTGCTTTGATTTTAATTTGTTTTCGATTCCTTATATTTCATTAAATTAATTTAAAAGGATGCTTTAAGATGAAGGATGTATCCAAACTGTTCTTTTACTGGCTAAATAATAGTGATTCCGTCATATTTTGATAAAATCCAGTGTGTCAAAGGTGACAAAGCAGAACCTCCTTGAAACTATATGTAGTAATAACACTCGTATGTGAAGTTTAAACCGATTTTTGGTGCGTCAAGCCTCACTCTTACTCCATTATGTTCCTATATGAAGAACCAGTGTAAATGAAATGAATCCCCGCCAAGTGAAATTATAACAATTGTAGACGAAATAAATAAAACACACAAATGATAATGTAAACAACCCAATGACCCAATGACTATAACAAAAGTACTCGATGTCAAAAAGGAAGGCAGAGCAACAAGAAAATCACTTACAAGGGCCCGAAGTTGATTTGTGTATGGATGTAAAATCTATCATTATTACATACTTGAATTTTATGTGGATTGCATCTAAACAAAGAACTAAATAAAACGAGATGTGCAGATTCTTTTTCCAAATTAAATCAAAGCACTAACATTTCTATTTCTTAATTTAAGCTGCTCTGACGTACGAAACTATCTAACTCTGATTTGCAAGATATCAGTTTCCTGATGACGCTTAACTTTATGATAATAGCTTCGGCATTTGGTTTACACATGGTCTAAAATGAATCATGTTTGCCTTTAGGGTAAAGAGAATAAAGAACAGTATATGCTTGTTTACACGATAAAAAAGGGCTATTTTGAAAAACGGAGTTGATGTGTGTGTGTGTGTTCATGCGTACATACGTCGTCAGATAGGATGTACGTTAATAATCGAAAGAAAAACGCGAAAAGTATAATTATAAGCAGAAAATGTGCAACAATTTAAAGGAAAATTGTCCACCTTAAATTAAAAAAAATCGAATCATAAGAAAATTAATTCATCAAGTGCTTTCTTACAGACGTGTTGTCGTATTTTTTCCAATCTGAAATCATCATAATCACGCACGTCCTATTTAGTTTATGAATACCTGTTCTTTCGTCACGTCATTTATTAAATTTGTCAAAGAGTCAAATTCGGTATGTCTACAAAGAAATGCATTAAAATTGTCAAAGTTTTCTATTACCTATTACTTTTAAAGTAATCAGTATTTTAACGTTCTCTATAAATGAATTTTATACACCTGTGTAAGGAGATTCATTGAAATGAAAAAATAGCTTTTCTATTCAAGTTAATACAGGTTTTAATATTAAAGTTTTTATAAAAACGCAAATAAACCTCCTTATATAGTTTACTAATTACAATCTCAACCTTGAGTAATTGAATCTTCAAGGGTAATAATTATAATGTAACCAAAGATATTAAAGATCCGACTCAGATTTACACACAAAAAAACTTTGTAAAACAATTCATCATGACAAAAAGAGATATAACGGTGTATCTATAAAAGATACGGTTGAAAAGGAAGTAACGAAACCATTTGTGCGATTGCTTCGACAAAAAGATAATGACTTCCTTTTGTATGTAGTAATGCTTTTTAATGTACCGTTATTTGAGATATACTGATATTTGCCCAAAAAGTATAATCATTCGGGTATATGTTTAGAGGAAAGGAAATCCTTTCACTTGTCATTTTTATCTTTTTGCAATATCTACTTTCTGTTTTGTGTGTTTTGTGTACTCAGCGTATGTTTTGATTCAGATATAAAATATAAAATACAAAATATCGTGTATGAATACGTTTAGTTATTGTAATAGTAAACTCATTGACGTCTTATAGAACTGTTGTTTTGAGATGGAAGTTGGAGTCCAATATACTGCTCATACTGAACATGGTATCATAAAGCATTATATTGTAAATATGTGTTATAAAATTAAGATGAACACGACAATTTTGTAGTGTATACTGTTTTACGGCAAAAATTGTAAGGGACTAGGAGACACAAATTATTACTTTGTACATTATTATAAGTATTGTTGTTTTTGTTGTTGTTTTTTTTGTTGTTGTTGTTTTTTTGTTTTTTTTGAAAATCGGAAATGTTATTTGATTGTGATTTCTAAGTCATGCACTTTAAGATAACGTAAACAAAAACACATTGTTTGCGTTACAGTACAGTAATTTCTTTTCTGAAAATATATATTTTATTACATGCGCTACATCGTGCCATTGAAAATATCATAAGATAAAGCGTGGATTTCGGGTTGGGGGAAATTCTGATTTTGGAAAAGAAGTTTGTTATCAAAATTTAGAATATTAAGAGGAGAGTTTTATTGAGGTGGATTTAATTTTGTTTTACAAAAGAGTTTTTAAATATTTTTCTTTTTATATATAGTATTTACTTCTTGAATATAAAACGCTATGTGTACAAATGCCAGCATATCTTAGTGCAATCTTCAAGTAAATGAAAGAAAGAAAGAAAAAAAACAGTTCATGTATTTCTCAAATGTATACGCATTAATTAAGATTGTATCCCTACCTATTGATTATAATATGAAATACATGTATATTTCATAGCAATGAAAATTTTACGTAATACAGTCAAACCCTGTTATGTACAACAACAGCTGATACGAATTTATGTTCTTTTTGATATTCCTTGCTTACTTCCGGTTATCATCATTTTAAACGAACTGTGATAAAGGAGTATTTTCTCTCAATAAAAAGAAGTACAATCGATTATTACTACAATCACGAGATCAATCTCTTGAGTTCTAAAGGTGAATTATGTTTTTTTTATTTTGAAAGTGGCGAATAATAAACCTGTTTCATTATAACCAAATATTTTGCAATAAAAAATGATCTCTCGAAAGCATTTAAAACAGCAAAATAATATGGAAATTGCAAACTCGTTGATTGAGACTGTACATGCGGGATAATGAAAACGTGCAACATCGCTCACGCCCCTAGCACCAGCTTGAGCGGAACTCAATCATCAACACTTAAAAGTGCTGGACTCAATGATCATTGACATACGTCTTTGTACAGTCCAATATTCAACTTCACAATGACCAATACCATTTATTCCTGCTTTATGAAAAAAGGTTCTTTATAAAATTTATTTTTGTACAACTGTATAAATTAATGCATCGAAATTTAAAAAAAAACGAAAATGATTCATTCAAGTTTATTTTGGTTTTGAGTATATTAACGCAAATAAACCTCCCTTTATGAAATTTGAATAACATTCCCAACCATGATTAATTGAATCTTGAATAGTTTCAAAATCATGATATAACAAATGAAATATAATACCCGACTTAATTAAAAAAAACATGTTGTCGAAGTTAATTTATCAAAACAAACAGGGGAAAAAATCTGTTAAAAGGATACAACTAAAAACAAATTTAATGGAAGTAGCGGAATAATCTCCGCGATTGGTTATATAAAAAGGTAATTTTGTTCTGTTTGTATGTAGTTGTGCATTATATTGTACCCAAACTTGAGATATACTGGTATTTTGTAATAGAAAAACTACAATAATTCAGGTACATTTTGAGAGTTAAAAACATCTTTCATTTGCTTTGCTTTTCGCCAGATCTATTTACTGTGTTATAATTGTTTGTTTAATTGGCGTGTTTTGATTCAGATATAAAATATGAAACAGTTAGATAGATAACATTCAGTAATGCTATTGATATTGTACAGAACACTTGGGTTTATCTTTAATACCTTATATGCACCTGCTTTTCGTTATCATCAATTTAAATGTTATTTTAAACTTTTATACACCAAGTCGATCTTGTTGATTTTACTGCCAGTATACTGCTCATTCATAAGAAAACTCATATCCTAACTCATTTAACATCTAGAACATGAGACTTATATGTGCTATACAATTTGTACGAAATAATAAATTTGTAGTGTATTTTACGCCAAACATTGTAAGTGACAAAGAGGAGACAAGTGTGATATCATCTTCATTAAATATTTAAATTTAAACGGCTATTAGAATAAAATGAGATGACTTAAAACGGGAACAGTCATTTCAATTGAGATTCCGGTATGTTAGTGTTTAAAACAACTGCATATAATATGTCCACGCTTTAAATTCAACTCATAACTTTACTCTCAATATAAAGTGTACACAAAAAATAATGTTTAGCTTTTTGAATAATAGATCCATGAAAATTGATGAAAAAAGCAATCATTATTCAGTGAAATTAAATGCTTTATAAATATCATTATTTAACGCAAAACTTGCAATTTGGTATATTTGATATGCTCCTATGATCCGTCTCAGAATATAAGTGAAATTTGATTCAGTGTGTATACAGGTTATGACACAAAAACACTCAAAATTTGCGTGATCAGCTTGGAGAAGCATTGTTTCAGATTAGATTTCCGATTATGCCGATAGAAGACTTTGCCAAAATTGTTCATCCGGCTAACATACTAACCAAGCAGGAGTTATTGAATTTGTATCCGTATATAGCAACAGAAGGCTCGTTCCCACCGTCTCATGTGGACAATTTCATAAAAGACAAAAGATCAGGGATATAAGTAACGGTAAACCTAAAGCGATATCTACAGCAACAGGATAAAGGAGGTGGAATATTCAGTTGCTTTTTGGAAATAGAAGGGGGTATTGATTCTGTTCGTCCAACGTCAAGTAATTTCGCACAATGTTACATAAGCAGTAAATCTGTTAAAATAAAATCCGTCTCTGGAACTTTTGTGGGAGATGTCAAAAAAGTAAGTTTAAATGGAACAGCCACATCTGATTATGAAAAGCAAGATAATGAAATTTCTTTCAATAATCCAATCGATATATCTGAAACTTTAAGTATACAATTTTCATTTTCCGAAAAATGATAATGTATTTGGATCGGATTCTGCAAAATCGAACCCTTTCACATATAATTCAAACGTTCAGGAACACATTAGAGGACACGGTGTCACAATAAAAAACATCCAGTAGGCTTAGAAACTATCACATTTAGTTTGAACTTACATTGAACCAATTTTTTGCATCTGACCTGAACAACGAGTTAAATCTTATTGCTAATTTTGTTATCTCAGTCATATGCATGGTCAAAATATAGATACAACATGCATTTGGATCAGCTATTACTTGTACAAAAGTTTAATTCCAGACTTTATAGAAAAATATACAATCTGTGTTTCTATATTGACTAGTTGACTATTGATTTTACAGAAATATAGGCAATATCGCTTTTTATTTCACAGACTATATTTCGTTGCACATCTTTACTTCAATAATAGCACTAGATCAATGTTTAGTCTATTTTGTTTGTGATCAGACAATCGTGTCTTTTTCTACTGTGGTCACTATAGATACCCGGAATTTTAGAAATGTTGTGTAAGTGTAATGTATACTTAGTGGTCACTATAGATACCCGGAATTTTAGAAATGTTGTGTAAGTGTAATGTATACTCAAATAGTAATGTATACTTAGTACTTACGTAAGTATTAGGTCACCGTTACCTCACTTTACTTTAATTAAATTCACACTAATTTGTTTTCAGATTTCGTACATTCTGGTTTTAATTCAAATAAACTTTATTAATCGAGGTATTTCTAATCTTACTGTACTAAGTGTTTGGTTAAGAAAATAACTCAGAGAGTAGGATTAAATATTCATAAGACTCATCTCAATGTCTACTTTTTCGTATTTTCAGGTTGATTTACATTTGATTTAATATACAAAAAAATCAAATTGTTTTCATTCCTCTTTTTTATCTAAATTATTGTATGAATGGATTGAATTTTTAAATGCTCAAATTTATTTCTTTATTTTAATTGTTTTATATGTAACTATTTTGTTTTTATTTTTATTGTATTATTTGCTCGATTATACACATCTTTATCTTTCATTGGTTAGTGTTTTTAATTTGTGATAAACGATGCATTCCTCTCTCACACAATGCTAATCTTGCATGAGTACACTTACAGGATCGTAAACGTTATTGGTGGTCTCGTTATTTTGGACAAAAGTTATAAGTAAGTAAGGTTTTTGTGTAAAATAAACTGAGTTAGTCCTTATGTAAAATAAACTGTTCACTGGAAGATGTAATGAGATTTAAACGCATTGTAAAATGATTTGTTGGAGGGTGTGTTTTTTTAAACAGAACTCCTATATCTCAGGAATTTAATAAGAATTAGTTAAAAAAAACCTGTCCTGTACCTTTCATTTTATTACTATCCTTTACAATTTATTTTATATTGACAAGAACTATCCTTTTTATTTTATTTTAGAATTATCTTAATTATATTATTTTTTTTATTTTAGAATGGCAAGATCAATTCTAATCATTTTAATTTAGAATCACCTTCTTCACTGTAAATTTTACAGGTAGTCAAACTTATTTTAGACGGCCTTCGACCAAAATAATCTATCTCTAATGGAGTTCTTCCCCAGCAAACACAAGACGTCATACTGACGTCAGATTTAAGTCAGGTTCTGACGTCGGATGACGGTCGGAAAACGGTTGGATTTGAAAGTTTTTTTGACGTAATAATCTGACGTCAGGTAGACGTCAGAATCTAACCATTATTTAACCTTTTTCTGACCAAAATCTGACCATTATCTAACCATTTTCCGACATCAATCTCACCATTTTCCGACCTCAATCTGACCATTTTCCAACCTAAATCTAACCAGTTTCTAACCATTTTCCGACCTCAATCTGACCATTTTCCGACCTAGATATTAACCCTTTTCTGCCCTAAATCTGATCATTTTCTGACCTTCATCTTATCATTCCTCTAATCTTTTTTGTTTCACCACGTCATAAATATTTTCTGGCTAATCCTGATTTGATCGAATTTAATGTAACTCATTCTATTAAGTAACTTTCCCTCAAATGAAATGTATAACAGGAAAGTAAAAGCAAAAATATGTTTCATGCTCTTTAAATTTAAAATAAAAGTTGCAATTTTAAGCTGATACATACAATTTTAGTAAATTCTGCAAGGTTAAACAATTTTCATAAATAAAACAAAATAAAACATAAAATAAGTTAATTGCAAAACAACAAGTAATTTACAAAAACAATGACATAAATGAAACTAAGAAAACATGTACAAATATTACAGAACAAAACAATGTATGCACATTTCTATCAAAGTTTGCCTTATCAAATAAAATAATAAAAAGATTATAATTTGAAGAAAAGTTAAAATATTCTGATAATAATGTTTCAAGCAATTTATGACAGATTTTCAGTACTTTAACTATATTTCTACAGCATTTCTAAAACATTTAGTGCCATTTTGCATATTTTGACCTCCTTTGATTATTGTCAGTAATGTATAAATTGCTGCCTTTTAGTTACTTCACAAAGTTATACTTTTAGATATCCATGTGAATTAGCACGAATTTAGAGATGTGATGCTTTAAGTTATGGCCTTCTTTCAGCACCCCTCGTCTGTCCAGAAGATATGTAGCGTTTGTAGCGCCCAATAGCGTGTGTGACATCATTTTCACTGAAAAAAAAAGAAATTTATGAAACATGTAAAAACTAGAACTGCCACTATCATGGCGTGAATACCCCCGCATACACTTTTGTCAGAATCATCAGTGGCCATTTAGAGCTCAAGGACAACCTCCCTGCCAAATCTGAGGTTACTAAGCCAGTACATTGCTAAGTAATGTATTCTACATGCTTCAAATGTGAAAATGTCAAAATCAATACATTGCGGACAGGACATTCTTTAGCAATTGAGAAGAAAAGCTTTTTTTGTCAAGGTCCCTGTGACCTTGACCTTTGACCCAGTGACCTCAAAATCAATAGGGGTCACCTTATAGTCATGATCAACATCCATGCCAAATATCAAGACTGTGGGTCAAAGGAATCTTAAGTTAATGGGTGGACAAACTTTTTGAAGTCAAAGTCCCTTTGACCTTGCCCTTTGATCCAGTGACCTCAAAATCAAAAGGGGTCATCTACTAATCATGATCAACATCCATGCCAAATATGAAGACTGTGGGTCAAAGGAATCTAAAGTTATTGGGCAGATAAACTTTTTGAAGTCAAAGTCCCTGTGACCTTGACCTTTGACCCGGTGATCTCAAAATCAATAGGGGTCATCTACTAATCATGGCTAACCTCCATTCCAAATATGAAGACTGTGGGTCAAAGGAATCTTAAGTTATTTGGCGGACAAGCCTTTTGAAGTCAAGGCCCCTGTGACCTTGACCTTTGACCTGGTGACCTCAAAAACAATGGGGGTCATCTACTAATCATGACTAGTCTCCATGCCAAATATAAAGACTGTGGGTCAAAGGAATCTTAAGTTATAGGGCGGACAAGCTTTTTGAAGTCAAGGCCCCTGTGATCTTGACCTTTGACCTGGTGACCTCAAAGTCAATAGGGGTCATCTACTAATCATGACTAACCGCAATGCCAAATATGAAATCTATGGGTCAAAGGAATCATAAGTTATTGGGCAGACAAGCTTTTTGAAGTCAAGGCCCCTGTGACCTTGACCTTTGACCTGGTGACCTCAAAATCAATAGTGGTCATCTACTAATCATGATTAATCTCCATGCCAAATATGAAGACTGTGGGTGAAAGGAATCTTAAGTTATTGGGCGGACAAGCTTTTTGAAGTCAAGGCCCCTGTGAGCTTGACCTTTGACCTGGTGACCTCAAAATCAATAGGGATCATCTACTAATCATGTCTAACCTTCATGCCAAATATGACGACTGTAGGTCAAAGGAATCTTAAGTTATTGGGCGGACAAGCTTTTTGAAGTCAAGGCCCCTGTGACCTTGACCTTTGACCTAGTGACCTCAAAATCAATAGGGGTCATCTACTTATCATTACTAACCTTCATGCCAAATATGAAGACTAAGGGTCAAAGGAATCTTAAGTTATTGGGCGGACAAGAAAAAACCGGCGGACGGACGGCCGGACGGACAGCTGGACGGACGGACAAGCTGATTCCAGTATACCCCCATACAACTTTGTTGTGCGGGGGTATAATAACAAGCAAAAATGTTTTCATGGTTATCTTAACTTAATGAACAATTTTGCCAACTTTTTATAAGAGAGCTTTAACAAAAATTAAAAGTAAACACAAATACTGAACATTTAAAAAGTCGCTTTTATACTCCAGTTTAGTATGGATTAAAGTATGTAATAGAATTTACAAAAATCTTACTTTCATATACATATACATATTCACGTGTTTCCGTCCCTCCGACCTTTGAGAGCATGTCCAACACTTTAACTACAATTTTTTTTTGTACCTGAAAAGAAAAATATATTCTAACTTATGTATATATTCTACGTTTGAAATAGAACAGTAACGCAAGTCTTGAGTATTTAAATTAAAGATTTAATGCCGAAATGTCTGGAGCCAAAACGTCTTTGGTTATTTGGGACCGGAACGTTTTGGGTTATTTGGGACCGAAACGTCTTGGTCCGAAATGCTCGAAATCGTACACATTCATTCTCAATTCTCAGATTTTAACTGACAAAAACATCACAGTTTAAGAAAAATATGAAAACTAAGCATTCTCTTTGGTAGTACTGAAAGGCATATTATAAACTTTTCACAAGCAGAGTTAAAACATGTCAATTTTAAAAAGATTTATTATTAGACATTATCGCGAATTTGTGTGACATTTTACTTCAGCTGTTCAAATAATGATAATTAAATTTAAGAGTGCTTGCAATCATGCAATTATTTATCAAATACAAAGTAGAAATAAATCTCAATAAATTGAACTGACCTTTTTGTTCAAGAAAATCTATAATATTCACTTATCAATGCATCCCGATTCCTGACCGACAGCCAAAACATAACGCCTACGAATTTGAATTTCCATCCACGTGACTTTAGACTCGAATTATAGGTTAATTATGTTTTCTTATTAAAGTGAAATTTTCTAGTTTTCGTTATATGCTGATGATACTGTACTTTTAGCAGAAAGCAAAACTGATTTGCAAAATATCTTAAATGCTATGATTGATTACTATAAGACATGGAATCTTGTTGTAAATGAAGCTGAAATAGTGGTTTTATAAAGTCAAAACCTAAGGATGATTTTGGTTAACCTCGGAGTAGTTTTCTAATTATAATGGCAACTTTTTGAAATAAAAAAAAACTTGTTGATAATGCTAGAAGAGGAATGTTTTTGTGATCCAAAAGTTCCGTAACTTATGTCTTCCAATTTCTTTGCAACTACATTTTTTTTTACTCTAGGGTTGTACCTATCCTTCTTTATGGAAGTGCAGCTTGGGGATTCGAACAAGTTCAAATTCTGGAGAAAGTTCAGTTGTATTTTTTAAAATTTATTTTGAATTTAAAAACTTCTACACCTAATTGTATGGTTTATGGTGAGTTAGGCATATTTTCATTAGTCTTACAAGTGAAAGCAAGAGCTATGTGTTTCTGATTAAAACTATTTATGCTATGGAAAATAAGATATATAAACTTCTTTATAAAATACTGTTGTCTTTGTCCTCTAGGAATATTGTTAATTTTAAATGGATAAATTTTGTGAAAGAAACACTTTGTAACCTTGGCATGTCAGAATATTTTCATAAACAGAAGGTAGATAATATTAATCACTTTAAAAAATATTGTGAAGCTTAGACTACATGATGTATGCATAGTACTATTGATAAATCTTCTAAGTGCTTAGTGTATCGAACATAAAAATATCTAGATGTACTTCCATTTGGCATAGGAAAATATTTATGTAAATTTAGAATAATGACCTATGACAGACATTTTGGCAATTGATCATAACAATAGACTCTGGTCGTTATGTCCGTATCAAGCTTTCGGTGACGAATTTCACTACTTATTTGAATGTTCGTACTTTAATGACATAAGACTTTAAGTTCCCAGTATTTTAATATTCATCCCAAAAATTTTTAACTTGACGGTTTATGGATGTGACAAAAAAATTCTTAAAAAAATCTTTTTTTGTAAAACATTATGTTAAAAATTTGATAAATTAAACTTCTTATTTTCCGTTCCCCTTTTTTACAAAGTAAAATTTAAAGTTTTATTAAAATTTAGTACTTGAAATGAACAATATGATCTCCTTTTTTTGTTTTTTTTAGCTAGTCATAATTGTATTTTTTTATAGTAGTGATTTTTGACTGTTATTTTTTTGTTTGTTTGTTAAAAACATTGTTATAACCAGTTGCATATTATATGCCTTGGTTTAATAAAAAATGAACTGAAACTAAGTTCCTAGTTTCCACGTGATGTTGTATATTTCATATTTTTTACAACACATTGAACAACACTTTCTTCCCAATTGAATTTTCTTTTCCGAGCTATTAATTAATGAACATTTCATCTTCCTACGGTTAAGTTAAATGAGATCTTAGTATATCATGCAGGCGCTTGAAATCTGCCGTTCGGCTGAAGAAGATCATCTGCAACCGTCTGCATGACCCCGAGTGTAAACAGTTACACATTATGTCGGCAAATTGTATCAACACATGCGTAGGTTATAACAGGAAGCTCTAATTAAAAAGGCTTAAACTATTTTATGCCGGATAAATTCAACAGACCAGGACCAAGGCGTCTGCGAGGTGATGTCTCAACCTTTAGCAGATCCGTGCCTAATCACTATTTCATCTTCCTTTAGCCAGATAAGATAAGGATATCTTATTACTGTCAAGCAGTATGTTTAACACCACTGAAAGCTATATCGATTATTAAATGATAGTTTCAGTAAACTTCTAGATCACAAATCGTCTCGTGATTTACTTTAAACGCTTTAATTTGCTCTATTTCATGCTAGGTTTGACCCGGTCCATACTTACAGAAAAATTCTATAATTATATTTTGTATCGGGCAACTAAACAATGCTTTCTCCATTATGACAAAGGTTATTTTCGGTATAAAGTAGTTACGAGTACCAAGCAAAATCGGTTTAAGAGTTACAGTGTACTCGTTATGATTTAAATTATAAAAACAAAAGAAAATACAAGTCCAAAGTTGTTACACTTTATGAATAAGTAACAATCTGCTTCTATAACTCTTACTTTACTAATAAATATTTTTTAATTTTGTCAACAATATAGTTAAACAAATGAACGTTTGAAGCAGTATATCAAAATTTGTCTAAAATTATTTCTATTTATATCTATACATAGATATGACTTTACAATCTAAATTGAGATATTGTTAACCGGAAATTCGTAAACGATAGATGATATGTCTGACTCAAGAAGATAATTAATTTTATTTTATCTTTCTTATTAATGTATACTAAATGATATACATTACGCAGGGATATGTTATTGTTTTCATAACAAGTACAATATTCAAGGTACTTGTTTGATGTAGGAAACTTTCATTTACTGTTCTTGTTATGTTAATGTAACTACTTTCTGTTTCGTGGCTGTTTGTGTTTTTTCCATATGTTCCAGATTCAGATAATAAACGTTCAAGTTAAAATACTAGAATATAAAATACCTATATTTACGTATGTCAGTGATATTAAATTAACATTTCCATGTAAGAGTTCAAATCTATTTTATTTTAAAACCTCATCTACTTTCTGTTTAGTTCGTGTCATATAAATTATTCTTTCTTTGTGTATATTGAGCAAATCACAAGTCATGTTAAAATAACAAATAAACGTATGAATTTGAAGATCAAAGCCATTTCATACAAAATCTGTTTTTTTTTTATCTTTTTCAAAAAAGGCCGAGTGATATAGCCTATAAAGATATATGGTTTTATATCCCAGTTTTGAATTTATTTAAAGGGACAGGTTTATAAATAATGTACGGTTAAAAAACAAATGAAACATCATTTTCGTTAAAGGCATTTATAAATTATTCAGTTAACTGGAACCAGAAAGTTACACAAAAATCAATTTAGACCTTTTTTGTGGCTTTGATTATTATAAAAAGTAACTTATAGTAGCTTTCACATCGGTTCTATAAATAGCTCTATCTATAAGTAGGTAATTGAGTGTTAGAAACACAAAATATCTCTATACTTTTAACGAAAACTTATCACACTTTCCATGCATTTTTGCCTCATTTCATTTAAACAAATTTTTAACGTTACTTGCATTTTAGGCAGACGATATTTTAGCTTTAACTAAAGCTTTAGCTGAAAACCGTTTTCTACTATTTATAAACTGGTTGTCACACTATCATTTGTAGGTTAATGTTCAAATGCTGTTGTTCTGAAACAAACTTTAGTAAATCTTAAAATAATGTAGCCATATAAAAGCTTGTTATAAATTATAAAACACAAGAGCGATCAGTAATCACATGTGTCGCCTCATGATGGCCAATTTCATGTTGGGACAAATTTTGTGACAGACGGACAGACAGACGGACAGTGCACAACTAGACTTGGTACTGATCATTCCTGTAAAGTTTGGATAAAATTGCACCAGTAGTTTATGAGGAGTAGTCCGGACAAGCTTTTGCGTATCTGGCAACACACAGAAAAAAAACACCTTTTTATCAAAGGGCCATCACTCGGCCAAAAATCATTCAACCAAAAAACCCGTGCAATATGCGCAAGGACTTGAGCTACAGATCAATCCTGTAAAGTTTCATTGAAATTACATGAGTGGTATAAGAGAAGTAGTCCGGACAAACTTTTAAAATAAAAATTATTAAAGGGCCATAACTCAAACAAAAATCATTGAACCGGAAAATGCTGACAATATGCACAACTAGACTTGGTACTGATCATTCCTGTAAAGTTTGGATGAAATTGCACTAGTAGTTTATGAGGAGTAGTCCGGACAAGCTTTTGTGTATCTGGCAACACACAGAAAAAAAAACCTTTTTATCAAAGGGCCATAACTCGGCCAAAAATCATTCAACCGGAAAACCCGTGCAATATGCGCAAGGACTGGAGCTACAGATCAATCCTGTAAAGTTTCATTGAAATTACATGAGTGGTTTAAGAGAAATAGTCCGGACAAACTTTAAATTAAAAATTATTAAAGGGCCATAACTCTGACAAAAATCATTGAACCGGAAAATGCTGACAATATGCACAACTAGACTTGGTACTGATCATTCCTGTAAAGTTTGGATGAAATTGCACCAGTAGTTTATGAGGGGTAGTCCGGACAAGTTTTGTGACAGACGGATGGACAAGACAGACAGACAGACAGACGGACAGACAGACAGACGACGGAGAAGTGATCCCTATATAATGTCGCTATTACTCCGTAGAGGCGACACAAAAACTGAAAGATTTAAGGTGGTTGGGTTTTTTTTTCGACTCTATAAAAAACTGGAGGTGTGGGATTTTGTCCACTCTATAACATTTTAAGGTGTGGGGTTTTGGACTGGTAGGGTTTTGTCCTACATTCGCTTGAAACAGCATGTAAATTGCTTGATTATTAAAAAGGATATGCAGATTTAAAGTTAGTCCGACCTGCAGCAAAAACGAAGTGTCATTAAATCCGCTGTTATCGCTCAGACCCGTACGCTTCACGCTAAATAATTACATAATAAACAAATATCGCAACAAAGGGGGTCTTAAATTGCGGTTACATACTCTAAATACTCTTTAAAAATTTTATGACCAAGTGACATCTGACCAATATAAAAAGCTGCTAAATAGTGTCATTTTATGGAAGAAATTTCTTCAAATCCTAACGTTATTTAACGCGTCCTTCTGGTATCTGTCGCAACATGTCACGTGACTATCGGTAAAAATTTGAGGCACTCGGTGTGGGGGGAATGGAACGCATTTAATTGTTTCACTTTTTAAAGTTTATAATTATCCTCATTATGCCGGCTCGCCACGGCGAGCCGGTATTACGATAGGATTTTACTGAGAAACAACCTAAAAAACTCCGAATCAATCCAAAAATTTAATCAAAGCTTAGCTTCCAGCTTTTCTACAAAATTTATCTATCAGGGCTAGGATCCAAAATTATTTAGCCAATCAAATTTGATCTTATATATGCGTCAAAAAAACCTTCAATTTTCACGCCATTTTTTAAAAAGCAGCAAGTATTGTTTTGAGCGCAAAAGATATATTGATGATTAAAATGTTTGTTTTCATGGATTCTTTTCAGTAAATCATATTTACACTGACTTTTGATTAAGCGATTTCACCAGTCCTGTTTACTCTGTAGTAAGTTTTCGTTTGGTTAATTAACATAAACGACATCTGGTTCTGTGCATTTTTTTTTTTCTTTTTCCTTTTTTCCCGGTCATTTTATCCTTTCCGGTATTTAGTGTTTGTATTTACTGGCCGGGATCCGGGACGCCCGGGATCCGGG